>NC_069503.1:457639758-457892328 GCF_027579735.1 Bombina bombina | reverse complement strand
AAATTTTTACTTACGTCAACATTCCTATCTCTCAAATTTCTTAACTCACCCTTTAAAAACCAAATCACTCGGGACCCTAACTGACGTTTTAAACTGGCAAATAGTATTAACTACACTGGGAGAAGGTGGAATAAAATCCTCCTCAGAAGAATCTAAATATAGAGCTAATTCTACAACAACCGTTATCATCTCGGTGTCATGCTTGACTCTCACTGACTTCAGGCCCTTCCACCCTTTCGTCTAACACTCGATAAGCCTGTTCCTCAATATTACTAGAAGGCCTTAAAATCTGTGCCGTTTTTTGAAACATTAAGTAACTGTTCTGAAACCGCCTGAGGTAGTTCAGATGGCCCCGACACATTCAAACCCTCAACTTTCTTTTTTACTAACGCACTTCCTAAACTACCTATACTCCCTTGCTCCTTACCCCCACACGGCAAACTAGGCCTCGGCGGGCCATCACTTTTACTAGCTTGCTTTTTTTCCTTTAAATGCTACTTTTTGGCCTAAATTGGCCATCTTACCCTTAGGCAAAGAATCACCCTTCATTACAGGCTCTACGAATTGTTCCGGAAGGGAACAAGTGCTCCCGGACAGCATCGCATTATCTGCAACCTCCGCTCCGGCCTGCCGACTTCCTGAACTAGAACTTGACTTCTTCCTCACAGCCGCCTTTAACCCCGGACTGGGGCTGGATTTTCTCCGACCGTTATTACCTCCCTTCCGGATCCCGGTGCCGAACGAACTGGGGGGCCTAGAACGCCTCACAGGTCTCGATGAAACATCCTCGATATCCTCCCTGGTTTCGATAACCGGGCTAAACAATGGACGTAGCTTATCTTCGAGCCAGGTAGGGCCCATCTTGGCAGCTTCCAACTTAAGTTGGTCAAAAATCGCATCAAAATGCGCCATCACAAATTATCGATAACAAGCACTTTCAGAAAAGGTTTGATAAATAATCTGGTGACAGGTTCTCCCGCTCTTTCCTTAAATGCGCAACAGCGCGTGCTAAGCCCGCCCCCTTAAAAGAACCAACCAATCACACCCAAGGCCTAATTCCTCCAAAGGTCAAGTCCCCTTCCCGTTACTTCGAACTCCCAGGGGATCCCAGTTTATATTAAGCAATTGTGATTAATATTGCTGCCCAGAGACGGTGATGGGTATCTCAACCAGCAAAGCAATCAATATACTGTAAATCAGATTGAGTAAAAAGACAAATTCTACTAAAAATTAAAGCATATCTGACTTAGAATTGCATGCCAGATAAAGGCTAGTTAGTATACTGTCAGGGGTCTTGTTCAATGGATCTATTTGCAGAGATGATGAAATAACAACCCATAATAAAGTTTTGTTAAGTTGTGGCAAGTAATAGAACAATAGAGACAATCTTGATAACTATTGTACTATAATTTGCTGAAGTTAATATTGAAAAGTTAACAGTGAAATTAATGTTTTTCTGTATAAACAGATCACTGTATAATTTCTGAGAGTATACATATATGTACATATATTTTGTGCACATTTGTGGAAGAGATATGAAATGATCACGAAACTGAGATCCCAATCGAGAAGCCGATATGTTAGTGGAAGGTTCCCATGAATTATCATCATGACTGAACCCTTTCCAGTGTGCAAGATACTGCAAGACACCTCTATATCGTATAGAGTCCAAAATCTCTGAAACCTCATATTCCGGATCATCATTTAGAAAGGAAATGGTACATAATGAGGATCCATAACCATATACATCAATCCAGCACTCAACGACCCCTGCATGCTACTCTACATTATATATCTTAGGGTAAATTCCCTTTAGGGTCTAGGTGCATGGATTGCAAGTGGAAAAGTTCAATACATAACCATATACATCAATCCAGCACTCAACGACCCCTGCAATTAAATGAAACCTCTAGACATATCAAATTTAAACTGACATGGAGTGAAAGTGATATTACATTTCTTGACACTAAAGTAATAAAAAATGGAAGAAGTCTAAAAGTAGATCTGTTTAGGAAAGAGACAGATAGGAATAGTTTACTGCACTTTTAGAGTGCCCACCCTTCATCTCTGTTAAAGGCCCTACCCTGGAGTCAATTTTTAAGAGCATGTAGGATTATTACTGATGATAATCTATTGAAATTGAGATTTAAAGAAATGGCAGACAGATTTTTAAAGAGAGGATATCCCTCTGCTGTGATTGATGCAGAAATTAAGCATGCTTTATCTGTTTCTAGAGAGACTCTGTTGAGTCCTAAGAAGAAAGTTAAAAAAGATGAGCGTTTAGTGTTTGTTTCTGAATTTAAACTCACAATCTGATCAGATCCAACGTATTGTGAAAAAGCATTGGACAGTTTTATCAAACTGTAATCCAGGAATGAAAGAGTTCCAAAACTTTCGTATGCCTGCATATAAACAAGGCTTGAATTTGAAACAACAATTAGTTAAAGCTGATGTTGGTTCTAATATAAAATCTAAGCAAAACTATATCACCTGTAAAAATGAAGGGTGTTATCCTTGTCTTAATTGTTCTTGTTGTAATAACATGATTAAAGGTCCGGTTACCGGAAAAAAGTTTAAAATCAAAGGTTATCATACATGTTATACATCATTTGTAATTTATCTAATTAAGTGTCCCTGTGGGCGGAGTTATGTAGGAGAAACAACTAGGGTTATCAAAGACAGGATAATTGAACATAATAGCAACATTAGAACTAAGAATATTAATGCTCCGGTAGCTCAGCACTTTTGTGGAAAGTGGGCATTCAATAGGACAGTAGAGGTTTCAAATAATAGAAAAAGTGCTAATGCCACGTAGATTAGGGGATAGAGAGCTCTTGTTTAAACAATGTGAGTGTTTTTGGATCTGGAAATTAGGTACAATGGAGCCCAATGGGTTAAATAAAGATTGGGATATGTCTGTAAACATATCACTGTATAATTTCTGAGAGTATACATATATGTACATATATTTGTGCACATTTGTGGAAGAGATATGAAATGATTCATAAGAAATGATAATGACTTACTGTATATTATACAATGGAGTCCTAATGCTTTGATAATAGTACTGATGTCAGATGATGCTGAATATTATAATGATGACTGAGTTAAGACTAACAGCTGAGAGAGCTGGTTTGCACACGGAAGTGTGAGGAGATGCAGCAAATTGCAAAGTCAGCATCTGACGTCACAGGAGATCGAAGGCTGAAATCGGCAAGTGCAGAAACACTAATAGGCCCATACGGAGTTTGAAGGGCCATGTTTCTGGCGAGTCTTCAGAGAAACACAAGTTATGAAGCAGCGGTCTAAAGACCGCTGCTCCATAACCTTGTCCGCGTGCTCTGAGCAGGCGGACAGGAATCACTGGAAATCAACCCAATCGAATACGATCGGACACCTCCAAAATAAATAACAATAAGCTTCCAGGAAATCCTTGTGAGGAGCTGTGACTATAAGAATCAGAGAGACAAGAAACAATGTCCTCAATTCCGGCAGGAAAACAAATTTCCAAGCAATTAGGAAAAGGTACAAGCCCACTATTTAAAGGGGAAGAATACATACTAACATCTCTTAAAGAGACAAAACCTTACATATTCTTAGCAGGAATAGTAGCCAGATGAAGGCTAGTTAGTATACTTAGCAGGAATAGTATCCAGATGAAGGTTGTTCGTATTACACATACCAGGATTGGTAACCAGCTGAAGGCTAGCTAGTAGTTATACCTAGCAGGAATAGTATCCAGATAAAGGATAGTTAGCATTACATCTATTGATTGGTAGAAAAAATAAAGGCTAGATAGTATTATACCTACTAGGACTTGGGGACTTATTAATATAGTAATATAGAGTGTGTTTTAAAACAGTAAATATTCCCACATTCTTATAATTATTTGCAGTATGTCCTTGTGCTTGGATTAACACTTCAGAGCAAGCAAGTGGACAAACACCATATCTTGTGTTTTTTTAAGCAAAAATGCAAGGTATTGTGAATCTCTACTTTTTTTTTACTCTTTTTCACTGATGTAATGTTCTCCCACAATATGACCATTATCTTTCATGCAACTTTCAATGTATGTGTTCAGCTTCCCACTTTGCCTCCTGGATTTTAAGACCACTGGTAAAAACAGCAAGTCTCTATTAATATATTACTTGATTAACTCAAAAGTATTTAACTAAGGGGGAGGGGCGCCACGGGAGTAGCCCGCACAGGGGGCGCGATCCGATAAACGGCGTAGTTTGCTGCGCAAGCGAGGGAACCTGCGTCGCCCGCAGTTTCAGCTCGCATCTCGAGCTATCCCATATACGGCGCCGTCAGATGCTAACGTGCCGTAAGTCGGATAAACCAGCGATGTCCAGAAATCTGCAGAAGTACAAATTTCTGGCGTTGCCAGTGACTTGCACCACGTTAGAAACTTGATCGGAACAGCCAATAGAACGCAAGCTCAATCTGATTGGCTGATTGGTTCAGCCAATCGGATTGAACTTGAATCTGATTGGCTGATTCAATCAGCCAATCAGATTTTTCTACCTTAATTCCGATTGGCTGATAGAATCCTATCAGCCAATCGGAATTTGACGGACGCCATCTTGGATGACGTCATTTAAAGGTACCTCATTCGTCGGTCAGTCGTCGGCCGGGATGGATGCTCCGCGTCTGTGGAGCGAAGAATGAAGATTGAAGATGCCGCTTGATGGAAGATGCTGCCCGATGGAAGAAGACTTTGCTGCCGCTTGGATAAAGACATCGCCGGGATGAAGATCTCTTCTTTGCCGCTTGGATAGACATCGCCCGGATCGGATGAGGAGTTCCGCCCGGCGTGGTGAAGATAAGGTAGGGAGATCTTCAGGGGGGTAGTGTTAGGTTTATTTAAGGGGGGTTTGGGTTAGATTAGGGGTATGTGGGTGGTGGGTTGTAATGTTGGGGGGTGGTATTGTGTTTTTTTTTTCAGGCAAAAGAGCAGTTTTCTTTGGGGCATGTCCCCACAAAAGGCCCTTTTAAGGGCTGGTAAGTTAAAAGAGCTTTGAACTTTTTTTAAATTAGAATAGGGGAGGGAATTTTTTTTATTTTGGGGGGCTTTATTATTTTATTAGGGGGCTTAGAATAGATGTAATTAGCTTAAAAATCTATCTATTTTTTGTAATTTAGTGTTTGTTTTTTTTGTAATTTAGTTTAGTTTATTTAATTGTATTTTTAGATGGATATTTGTAGTTTATTTAATTTATTGATAGTGTAGATGTATTTGTAACTTAGGTTAGGATTTATTTTACAGGTAATTGGGTAATTATTTTAACTAGGTAGCTATTAAATAGTTCATAACTATTTAATAGCTATTATACCTAGTTAAAATAATTAACAATTTACCTGTAAAATAAATATAAACCCTAACATAGCTACAATGCAATTATTAATTATATTGTAGCTATCTTAGGGTTTATTTTATAGGTAAGTATTTAGATTTAAATAGGAATTTAAATAGGAATATTTTAATTAATAATATTAATATTAGATTTATTTTAATAAGAGTTTAGTTAGGATGTTAGAGTTAGATAGGGTTATTATACTTAATATATATGTAATATAATAACGATATTAACTATATTAACCCGAATATAGTTAGGGTTAATATAGTTAATATATATAATATAATAACTATATTAACTATATCAACCCTAATATAATTAGGGTTAATATAGTTAATATATATAATATAATAACTTTATTAACTATATTAACCCTAATATAATTAGGGTTAATATAGTTAATATAGCTGGCGGCGGTGTAGGGGGATTAGATTAGGGGTGGCCGCGGTGTAGGGGGATGTAGATTGTAGGCAAAAGAGCAGTTTACTTTGTGACAAAGCCCCGCCAAAAGCCCTTTTAAGGGCTGGCAAAAGAGCTGAATTCTTTGGGGCATGCCCCGCAAAAAAGCCCTTTTAAGGGCTGGCAAAAGAGCTGTTACTTTGGGGCAATGCCACGCAAAAAGCCCTTTTCAGGGCTATTTGTAGGGTTAGACTTAGGTTTAGTGGTAGGGATAGTTTAGTATTTTAGGGGTTAAATAATTTAATATAGATGGCGGCGGGGTAGGGGGATTAGATTAGGGGTTAATAATTTTAAAATAGATAGCGGCGGGGTAGGGGCTCACTTTAGGGGGTAGGTAAGGTAGATGGCGGCGGTGTTAGGGGCTCACAGTAGGGGATAGATCAGTTAGATGGTGGCGGTTTTAGGGGCTCACAGTAGGGGGTTAGTTTATGTAGATGGCGGCGGTTTAGGGGTTAAATACTTTATTAGGGATTGCGGCGGGGGATCGCGGTTGACAGGTAGATAGACATTGCGCATGCGTTAGGTGTTAGGTTTTATTTAGCAGATCGCGGTTGACAGTTAGATAGACATAGCGCATGCGTTAGGTGTTAGGTTTTATTTAGCAGATCGCGGTTGACAGTTAGATAGACATTGCGCATGCGTTAGGTGTTAGGTTTTATTTAGCAGCTAGTTTAGAGAGTTACGGGGCTCCAATACTCAGCGTAAGGCTTCTTACGGCTGCTTTTTGTGGCGAGGTGAAAATGGAGTAAGATTTCTCCATTTTCGCCACGTAAGTCCTTACGCTGTATATTGGATACCAAACTGCGCGGGTTTGGTATACTTGCCTATGGCCCAAAAAACTACGGGCGACGGCAGAAATATACGCGCGTAACTTCTAGAGTATGTCAGCACATGCTCTAAGTGTACATACATATTTGATTTAAAGGGAAAATCTAGTTGAATTTAATCATGAAATTCAGATAGGGACTCCAATTTTAAACAATTTACTTTTACCATCAAATTTGAATAGTTCTCTTGGTATTCTTTGTTGAAAGATAAACCTAGATAGGCTCATATGCTAATGTCTAAGCCCTTGAAGGCCGCCTCTTATCTCAGTGCATTTTGACCGTTTTTCCACAGATAGATAGCACTAGTTCATATGTGCTATATAGATACCATTGTGCTTGCTCCAATGGAGTTATTTATGAGTCAGCATTGATTGGCTAAAATGCAAGTCTTTCAAAAGAACTTAAATAAGGGCGCAGTCTGCAGAGGCTGAGATACAAGGTTATCACAGAGTTAAAAAGTGTGTTAAAGGGATACTGAACCCAAATTTTTTCTTTCGTGGTTCAGAAAGAGCATGCAATTTTAAGCAACTTTCTAATTTATTCCTATTATCAATTTTTCTTTGTTCTCTTGCTATCTTTATTTGAAAAGTCAGGAATAAAAGCTTTGGAGCCGGCCTATTTTTTGTTCAGTACCCTGGATAGGGCTTGCTGATTGGTGCCTGCATTTAGCCATCCAATCAGCAAGCGCAACCCAGGTTCTCAACCTAAAATGGGCCGGATCCAAAGCTTTTATTCCTGCTTTTTCAAATAAAGATAGCAAGAGAACGAAGACAAATTGATAATAGAAGTAAATTAGAAAGCCGCTTAAAATTGCATGCTCTATCCGAATCCTGAAAGAAAAGAATTTGGGTTTTAGTATCCCTTTAATATAAGTGTTTGTTATGTAAAAATGAGGAATGGGTAATAAAGGGATTATCTATCTTTTTAAACAATGAAAATTCTGAGAGTAGACAAAACCACTCCCAGATGGGCTAAATAAATGGATCATCTACAAAACATTTATGCAAAGAATAATCTAGTGCAGTGATTTTTAACCTTTTTCTTGCCGTGGCACACTTTTTTACATTAAAAAATCCTGTGGCACACCACCATCCCAAAATTTAAAAAAAACACACATTGTAGCCTAATACAGCATATATATATACACATACACACAAACACACACATACTGTATGTATTGTGCTGTTATGCCATGCCTCCTACAAACTACCCCTGCACTGGGAGTAAAAAATAAGCAAAGTTTAAAAAATATGTCACACTGTTGTCAGTCTGCCGTGGCACACCTGAGGATCGCTCACGGCACACTAGTGTGCCACGGCACACTGGTTGAAAAACACTGAGCTAGTGTATAATGTTCCTTTCACTTATTTCTATTACGTATGTTTATGGTTTTGCACATGTTGCCCTACTTCCTGGTCTGCCCAGAAGCAAAACTTTTTTTCACTTTTCAAAAATTTTCTGCAGGTTATTTTGAAATTTAGTCAAATTTAAAATTAGGCAGTTATACTAAAGTACCAGTTCAATTGCAATATACTCATTAACTGGGGAATAAAGCAAGTTGTATATATTATATTGCAGCAGTTAAAGAGTCGGTCTTCAATCAATGTACTGCTGCTTTGCAGTGCTATCCTGTATTTGACTGTTCTCTTTAAACGGTGCTCCACTGTAGCTGCACTGTTTAAGGAAATTGTACACAATGCAGCCAGAGCAAAGTGCTGTTTAGATAGAACAGCCTGTTTTGGAGTAGCGCTGCAAAGCGAAAGTGCTAATTGTTCCCTCATGTGTCTCATTCTTTCTGCAGACATGCTGCATTTTCTGCGATGACATCTCAGATCACAGCATGTTCTGCCTTGGGGCTAGTCTGCATGACTTGAGAATTATATATGACATGTAAGATGCAGTCAGAATATTCAGGAGCTACAAACACAACCTTATGAGCAAGATAACACATTTACATATTCAGATATAACAAATAGTGCATTTATGGCTAGGGTACGAGTGGAGCGTTATTTAACTCTTACTGTTCTTGCAGTAAGCTTTTTGCGCGCAATGGGTTGCGTTCGGATTATCACTCACGTCCTATCTCGAGGAGCGCAAAAACCCAAACTTAGAATATTGCGCATGCAAAAGCCTATTCCCCTATAGAAGTCAATGGAGCAAAAAACACCCAACACACGGGTACCCTGATCGCATATTCTCATGTGCGCTAACCCAACATGAAAATATGAATATTTAACATTGCAATGTTCTTCACATAGAAGAATATGTTATATTTATTCATAAATACATATAATACATATTTTTATAAATATTTATGATGGTATTTAGGTACAATTTATATATACAGTATACCTATATATATTTATACATGATTATATATAAGTATAGATTTATACAGATATACAGGAATATCTATTTATAAATACTTAGAACATATACTGTGCAGAACATAAAGATGTGAAATATTTACAGTAAATACCCAGTTAAAACCTTTATTAAAAAATTAATATTACATAAATATATTTTTTACGTTTTTAACTGCAAAGGGCTCCAATGCACTTATATATATATATATATATATATATATATTTTTTTTTTTTTTTTTTTTCTATATATGTATACAAATGTATTTATGTGTTTATATGTTTATATATGTCTGTAAATAAATATATACACATATAAATACATATGTACACATTTATACACATACAAATACATACATATACATATTTAGACATGTATATGTATGTCTATGTTATAGCCACTTGAGACCTCATATCTTTGAGCCCTTATAACTTTTTTCTGCAATATTTTTTTATCAGATAGTGTTATTATGAGTGTACTTTTTAATGCATTTTTGATGTGTTTTGAGAAATTATTTTGTTTCGCGGAACAGTTAACCAGAAATCTGAGGACGTGGTAATTATTCCAGCATAAATCAACATGTAATACGAGTGTCAAACCCGATGCGTGCAAACACCCGCGATATACCCGTTATTGTTTGCGCGTAACAGTTAGCGTTCCACTTGTAATTTTGCCCTTAGTAGCCAGGAACTCAGTATTATGAGCTGTGGCTATGCAATTTGTAAAACCATGCGTTCGCATGTAAGTATAGAACTACCCCAGCTCTGCACACACTGTACCTAGCACAGATGGTCCCCTGGCTGTATAACAACAGCTGGCATACACTGATCACCACTAGTATAAAGATAACCAGAGCACTGGGACTGCCCCAGCTCTGCCACCCTGCTGGACAGTAAAAGCAGAGTGGAGGTTTCCAGTAAACAGTGGACCTGATTCATTCTATCTACCCTCCTCCTCTGGTTTCCTGCCAGACATCCACAGGGCAAGTGAACTACCATTTCCTGTTGTCACGGGAAATGTAAACTGTGATAAGCAACACTGACCCCTGCTGGATTGCAGAATTAACTGCAGCGAATTTTGCAGATTTTTCTCATTTACACCCTGGGAAAAGTTACAGGAAACACGTTAGGGCAAATTTGGGACAATCTTGGGACAGCATAGCTTATCCCTTTAAAAAGTTAGGGACACTCTACCCAAATTCAGGAATGTCACTAAAAAAATAGGGCTTTCTGTTCACTTTCAATAAAGTTGTGTCAGTTGTGTATTTTCTACTAAGGCTTATTGGCTGATAAGCACTTCCTGCTCACCCTCATATGGGGAAGTACCCTATCAGTCACTGAGCCTCAGTAGGAAGTATGCAACTCATACTGCTTTGTACATTTAAATTTAAACAGTTTTTATAGTCAACATATTTAAATGCTGCCCTTTTGTATGGCTGACAGAATGTATTTGAGGTAATTGTCTATTTAATTTCTTATATATTCATAGTATATATGCAATTAAGTATTAAATTGCAAAATATATGAATGGTCAAAAAGTGATTTAAAATCATGTCATTTAAAGTGTAATCTTGTTGACAAAAATGTTCACTCTTTTGCAGCCCTGGGATATAGAAATATATATTTTTTTTTTTTAAATTCTTTTTATTGAGAGTAACACAAGTGACGAGCATTAATTACATCAGATATCAAAAAGTTAAGCCCAAACACAGTTGGGAACAATGTCAAATATTAATCTCATATCACAACAGTAATTCTGATGTTTTTCACATGCATATGACAAAAACAGTTCACACAAGTGCTTATCCCTCATAATTTTATATTTTATGACAACCACCCCCATTCCCGCCCTCCTTAATCCTATAAACTCAACCAAACTCCCTCCCTTGCAATCCCCAAACCCAACTCCCCCTAGAACAACCCTCTAAGACTCCTCTTAGTGCACAGTGTGAAGCAGGTAAGAAGGGGGAAAAAAAGGGGGGGGGGCATTTATTCTCTCTATCTCCTTCTCCTTTCTCCCTCTGTTCTTCCATTTGCTCCCTCTTTTCCTTTTTTTTTTTTTTTTTTTAGAAAAAAAGGAGTCCCTTGAATGAAGTATATGGGCCCACTTGCCTCTCAAAGAGTTTTCCAGAAATATCTCAGTATGCTGAAATGGCAGTAAGATCTGTCTCTGAATCTGCAATTCAAAGGTCAAGATCAGTCTGCGCCATTTCCTTAGGAACAGATTAAGCCTGTTACTGACATCTACCCTGGTGTCTACCTGTTCTATAAATAATTGTGTTTTCAAGATGTTACGAATATGCTATAGTAGGTCTTGTCGTCTTGGTCCAGTGATTTAGAATGCATTTTTGTGCGAGTAAGATAGTCAAAGTCAGTTCCAAGTCACAATGTTTATATTGAGCCCCCCAGTTCAGGAACAGGACATCCGAGGGCTTGAGAGAAATTGGAACCTTCATTTTCTTCTTAATCCAGTATTGTATTTGGTGCCAAAATTGCCTAATCACTGGGCATTCCCATATACAGTGCAACAGATCAGGGTCCTCCGCAGAGCATTTAGAACATCTATTGGGCAGTTAGGTATCCATTTAACCAGCCTATTAGGGGTCAGGTAAGATCTATGTAGAAATTTAGTTTGGGTTTCCCTTAGATTCGCAGAGAGAGTAGCCTTTCTAACTTTTTCCAGTGCTCCCCGGGCTTCACCCACCGTAATTCCCAGGACCCCCTCCTTTTCCCATCCCATCAAAGCAGATGACTGTATCTTCAACAGTCTGTCCTATAAAAAGGTTTGATAAATTTCTGATAAAGAAAATCTGCCCATCTTGAAGAGAGACTGCGTAAGTCGAAAAAGGGAGCCATCCCAGAAATCCGTGTTTTCTCTAATCAACGCGTTCAAATAATGACGAGCCTGTAGGTAGGCATAGAAGTGTGCATTCGGAAGATTAAACTCCCTTTGCAGCATGGAAAAGGATTTTATTGATCGAGTCAGAGGTTCCAACAAAGATACCACTGATTGCAGACCCATTTTTTCCAAGTGAACAAAAGGCTTTGTATCTACTCCCGCTGGGAAATCTGGATTATTATGAAGGGGAAGAAAGACAGAGCTGTGACAGCTCCTTTTCAAAAATTGATGTGCTAGGTGCCAATCCCTTAGCGGGTCCCGGTAAAGCAAATTAATGCCTACTAATTTAGCCGCTCCAGCCTTTGCCATGTGTGGCAAATATGCTAGGGAGACGCCATCTAGAGCAGCACGTTCCAAGCTGGGATTATAGAAATGTTGCGTACCTACCTGCTAGTCAAGAACCAGTCGAACCAGTGCCGCCCAGTTGTAGAGCTTAAAGTCCGGCAAGGAGAGACCCCCTTTCAGGTAGGGCATGGATAATTTATTCGGGGCTTGCCCCACTCCAGACAAAAAATCGTGTTGCCGCATTTAATAGTTTCACATCTGCTTTAGTCAGCAACAGTGGCAGCATTAGTAGTGGGTATAGGAGGCGAGGGAGAATCACCATCTTCACTAAGCTAACCCTACCCGCCAGCGTCAAGGGAAGAGACTTCCAGCTTCTCATCAGGCTACATAGTTTGACGCATAAGGGAGTTAAGTTGATAGAGTACATCTTATTGGGGTTAATAGGAATGTGGATTCCGAGGTAAGTTAGACTCTGGGAGGCTGTTACAAACGGGTAGTCATGAATACTACCTTTGTTCTTATTCAACCACAAGATCTCTGATTTTTGCATGTTGACCTTGTACCCCGAAAAGGAGCCAAAGTCACTCAGTGTTTGCAAGATCAGCGGGATATGCAGCTTCGGATCTTGTACAAACAACATCATGTCATCTGCATAGAGTGCCAGCTGTTGGGGGTCTCCTGCCATGTTGATACCTGGGAAAACCTGGCGCAGCTTTGTTGCCAGCGGTTCCAGTGCCATATTGAATAGTAATGGAGACAAGGGGCAGCCTTGCCTAGTGCCTCGCCCAAGAGTCACATTGGTAGAGAATGTGTTATTTACGCATATGTTAGCAATGGGGGAGGAATATAGATTCTTAAGGAAAGATATAAAAGGACCCAAGATGTTGAACTTAGTCATGGTGTGAAACAGGTGACTCCACTCTACCCTATCGAAGGCCTTTTTTGCGTCCAGGGACAGCAGAAAGGCCTCCGGAAGCGGTTTAACCAGTCCACTCTGACTCCCACTCCAAAAGTACTGAGTCAATTGCAGCACTCGGCAGATATTAACCACAGAAGACCTCGCATACATGAAACCAGTTTGGTACTCTGGTAAAATGAATTTAAGGCGCTCTGCCAGTAGCTTCGTAAGAATCTTATAGTCCGCATTGAGCAGCAATATCGGCCTATAAGACTCAGGGAGAAGGGTGTCCTTTCCCGCTTTAGGAATAAGGGTAATATATGCAGCTGAAAATGAACTGGATGGTATATCTGCCGCTGAAAAGTATTTTGCGAACAGGTCAGTTAACACTGGGACAACTTGGGGTTTTAACATTCTATAAAACTCGATGGGCAACCCATCAGGGTGCTTTGCCCAGGGCTAATGACGAAATCGTCTTACCCACTTCTTCTCTGGATATGGGCGCGTTCAATTTGTCCAATTGATCTTCTGAGATCTGTGGTAGTGTAATAGAGTCCCAAAAGTCTCTTAGAACCTCGTCAGAACCATTTTGGTCACTGGTGTAAAGTCGAGAGTAGTAGGAGGCAAATGCCTCAGCTACACTCTTAGGTTCTCTGACCACCCTGTCTCCATCTCTGAGGGCAGGTATAAAGTGCTTTGAAGTTTTAAGATTGACCAAGGAGGCCAGCAACCTACCAGACTTATCTCCATATCTATAGTATTTGCCTCTGGTCCTTAGAAGAGTCTGAGACATCTGATAGGCCAGAAGCGCGTCATATTCTTTTTTGACCGCAATGTATTTTTGGTGATGCAACCTTGTGGGCCCATTGCGGTACGAAAGATATGTGGTAGCCAGATCTTCTCTGAGCTTTTCCAGACTCTCTGTATGGAGTTTCTTTTTACGGGACAGAAAGGCTAAAATGTTCCCTGTGAGCACCACCTTCGCAGTTTGCCAGAAAAGTTCAGGCGTTGCAAGGTGTTGTGCATTGGTAGAGTGAAAATCATCCCAACTTTTAATCATATATTGTTGGAATTCCTGCGAAGATATTAAATACTGCGGGAACCTGAGAGTTCGCCGATCTCTTGATGGGTCTAAAACATCGAGAAAGAGCCCCACCGGGGCATGATCAGATACCATTACCTCTCCTATCTTGGTGTCTTTGATCCGTGGAATCAAGGAGTTAGAGGTTAGAAACAAGTCAATGCGGGACATCGTGGGCAAAGCCCGGGAAACACAAGTATAATCTCTCCTATCCGGATTCAGCTTGCGCCAGATATCAACAACATCTAACGATGAAGTTAGAGCCTGAAACATCTCAGCTTCAAATTTACCCTCAGATTTAGCATGTGTTCCAGAAGCAGGCCTAGAGGTATCCCTAAGTCTGTCACACTGCGGATTAGGAGCCAAGTTAAAGTCTCCTCCAATGATGAGAGCAGAGCCCAAAAAGGGAGTCAGGACTCCAATCAGATTTTCCCAGAATGTCCTATCCTTCTGATTAGGGGCATAAACATTACATAAAACATATTTTTTGTTGGCTATCGTGGTCTGTACAATAATGTATCGTCCGTCTGAGTCTTTAGTCACTATAGTGTCTGTGAGTTCTAACCTTTTCCCGAATAGAATTGCCACTCCTCGACTAGCACTCTTGTATGAGGCAAATTCAACCCTTTCCACCCAGTCTCTCTCTAACGTAGCGTGTTCAGTGTCAGTCAGATGCGTCTCTTGCAAGAACGCGATGTCAGCTCTTTTTTTCCTCAATTGGGTAAGTATGGTCTTTCTCTTGACAGGAGAATAGATACCCCCCACATTCCATGTGTATATATTAAATTACAGTATTAAATAGGATACCTTCTGAGAGAGAGAGAAGAAGAAGAAAAAAAAAAAAAGGGGGGGGGGAGGGGGGAGAGGATAGAGAATCTTCACGCTGTCACATACCTCCCGGTAGACTCCTTTTTCCCAATGTAATTCAGATTCTTGTAAACTGTAAGGAGACAACAATGAATAGGTCATCAACCAGGTACTAACAAACATCTTATATCACTGGGTAGTTCGTTATAACCGAGCTGACTTAATGCATATTGTACACTAAATTTTAGGAGCCCAAGTTGCAGGACCTGGGTAAATCTATCCCAGCCCCATAGCAGTGGTTGCAACCAGTAAAAATCAATGAGTGAACATCTTAACAGGTCTTTAACCATAAAACACCATGCTCCCTGAGTAACCCTGACACAGTATAATGGGATTAACATACATTTATCACTGATCTCAAGGGACATAGATTTAAGGTGGGTAAATATCAACAGAATGAGCATTGCATAAGGAAGTAAACCAGCGATATTTGTTATTGGTCTCAGTTGGAATACTATAAGCAATTTCAGGAACTCAAACATTAAACTTATATACAATCTGAACTCATCAAGCATCAACAGAGTTGCCCAGAGATTAGGCAACAACCCTCTGTTTTTGGCTGCTGTAGCCATTTAAAACATTGTAGTAAAGAAAGCGTAAGCATTACAAGTCTGTCAGGATCCCTCATCCCTCTCCACCTCTTGCTCTACCTGGGCTCCTACCTCCATATTCTATATCTAGGTATGCCTGTGCTGTTTCTGGTGAGTCAAAGAATTTGGGCCCTCTCGGGGTTGAAATTTTCAATTTAGCAGGGTACAGCAAATAAGCTTGTTTACCCTCTCGATGTAGTCTAGAACATATTGCAGAGAACTCCCTACGCCTCTTCATCAAGTCTACTGAGTAATCCTGAAACAGTAGGAGCCTGGAGTTATCATAGGTTAGATTCTCTACTTTCCTATGCGCCCTCAAAATTGTAAGTTTAGTTTGGAAATGGAGGAATTTTATCATTATTGGGCGGGCTTGGGCATTGCGATCCATGGCGGGCTTTCCGGGCCTACTCTGTGCGCCCTTTCAACACTCCCCACTAGATTTTCAGATGTGATATATAGCAGTGATGGGAGAACCGTCTCCACAAATTTTAAAATCTCTGTTGGTTTTATCGACTCAGGGAGCCCCAGTAGGCGAACATTGTTGCGCCTCGAGCGATTTTCAAGGTCATCAATTTTTTGCTGCAAAGCTAAAGAGTGTTTTTCTAGGGCCTCTAGTTTACTAGTGTTAGCAATCTCAGTATCCTCAAGGTCAGAGATCCTGGTCTCCGCTTCAGTTACTCCAGTGGAGAATTGCTTCACCTCCTCTGCCAGGGTATCTACTCCCTTTTGGAGATTCTCTATTTTAGGCAAAAACAGGGTAGAGATTTGTTTAACGATAGGATGTGGGTCAAGTAAAGAGGTTTCTTGTTGGACCTCGTAAGAGGGTCCCTGGTTTACAGTTTCTGATCCCTGCTTGGCTCTGTGCTCTGCATTTTTATTGTGGTTTGCCATTGGGTCCTGTATAAGATATTTCTCCATACACACACAAAGCTATGATCTAAAGTATGTTATACATCAGACATCTACCATAACCTGGCCAAAAAAAAAGAGCAGTCTCACTGCAGGAATTAGTTAAGGCAATGCTAGACGGGACCTCACTAATGTAACCTGTAATGTAGGAGCAGAAGCGTGCTTAGGCCTATACGATTATACAGTGAAAATATCCTCTTAGGGTCAAGCTCTTTCTACCATAAACATAAGGATAAACAAAACACAGTACCTATTAAATCACCAATTCAAAAAGTACAGTAAACCTGTAGAAAAAAAGGGAAGGTTAGTCACACCAATATTATCAAATGTATGTGTTATACAATTTTCCCTCTCTGCCTTCCTTCTTTCACGTGGCCCTAAAGCCACTGCCGTGAGTGGTGATTGTAATCTATACTGAACAGTATAGGCCTTGCAGAGAGTAATATGCTGCAACCTGTAAGCAAAAAAGTTAATCTTTCAGTGACCAAGAAAGTTTATGTTCCACCACACCAGTATTCTGTTAACCTCAAAGTCACAAACAGTCACTTGGCACAGTAATCCTCAGGGTTTAGTGAAGGCAATACTTGCTCTTTAGAAGATGTGCAAAAGCAGGATTCTGCAACAACCAACAGATAGATGCACTGCAGTTCGGTTTTTGTTCAGTCACTCCCTGGCATCCCCTAACTAGGGAGTTCAATAGCAAAAACGTTTGGAGGCAGCCCCACGTGTCAGTTCCATAAGCGTGTGGCCCAGAATTATGTCCCAGCTGTAATAGGATTTCTGTGGGGAATTCACTGTACTATCAGCCCCAGACTTAGAAACCTCTCAGGCCTTTTTGCGTATCTTTTTCACTCTCAGTAACAGGGGGAGCCCCAATCCCATAAACTTTCCCAGCAATACAGCTTCAAGTAGTGATAAGTGACTCTGCTAGGCAACATTAGAATCTTACCAACCACCACTGCAAGGGTCGTCACCATACATAGAGTAGCGCCAGCCAAATAGCGCCCCGACACAGGCCAAGAGAACACTCCACTACCGCACACCACAGATCCAGGTCAGCCAGCAGGTAGGATAATAGCGCCTTTCTCCTGTATTGCAGCACCGTGTGGGGTAAGGCTGCGGCGTCCTCCGACACTTGCCACTCTCCTCCCTGCAGGCTCCCGGTAGCAGCGTGTGTCCTGCACCATCCGGGTATATGTACCCGCTCCTCCGGTACCTCCAACATTAGCGATACCCACTTCAGCTGTAGCTGCAAGCCGCAGACACTCCTCCCAGCCAGTTCTCTGTGTCCGTTCCACACACCTCCGTGGGGGAAGATGATGCAGTACAGCCTCTTCAGTGCCCAGACACGATGACTGTCAAGGGCAGTTAGGCTCGAGCTAAGATTGAGGTTGATGCCGGCAAAAAGCACTCAAATAAGGTGTATTAGGCACGGAGCTTTATACTCGAGCTGCTGATCTTAAGCCCGCCCCACCGGAAGTCCATAGAAATAAATTTTATCCCCTTTGGTGGAGCCAGTTAAATAGACATTAAACACTAAGGGCTAAATTACATGTGGAGCGCAAATTTATCACACGCCTACAACCGGGCAAATTTCCCCGTTTGTAGGCTCGTGATAAATAACCAGCCATTACAAGTGGCTGGTTATTGCTACCGTGATCTTGCGGTAGCAATTAGCACTCAGAAAATTAACCAGAGATCAAATCTCTGGTTAATTTTCTAAAACTACCCAAAATGCCCTCAAAAAAGAGGGTATTATATTTTTATGGGCATACCGGGCCCCTACAGATGAGGCATACAGGGCCCCTTCAGATGAAGCATACAGGGCCCCTACACATGAGGCATACAGGGCTCCTACAGATGATTCATACAGGGCATCTACAGATGAGACATACGGGGCTCCTACAGATGATTCATACAGGGCCTCTACAGATTAGACATAAGGGGCTCTTACAGATGAGACATACAGGGCTCCTACAGATGAAGCATACAGGGCCCCTACAGATGAGACATACAGGGCTCCTACAGAGACACACAGGGCCCCAACAGATGAGGCATATAAGGCCCCTACAGATGAGACATACAGGGCTCCTACAGATTAGACATACGGGGCTCTTACAGATGAGACATACAGGGCCCCTACAGATGAGACATACAGGGCTCCTACAGATTAGACATACAGGGCTCTTACAGATGAGACATACAGGGCTCCTACAGATGAGACATACAGGGCTCCTACAGATGAGACATACAGGGCTCCTACAGATGAGACATACAGGGCCCCTACAGATGAGACATACAGGGCTCCTACAGATGAGACATACAGGGCCTCTACAGATGAGACATACAGGGCTCCTACAGATGAGACATACAGGGCTCCTACAGATGAGACATACAGGGCTCCTACAGATGAGACATACAGGGCTCCTACAGATGAGACATACAGGGCCCCTACAGATGAGACATACAGGGCTCCTACAGATGAGACATACAGGGCCTCTACAGATGAGACATACAGGGCTCCTACAGATGAGACATACAGGGCCTCTACAGATGTGGCATACAGGTAGGGTTGCCACCTCGGCCATGTTTTCCTGGACACTTATAAGTTACACATGCTGCAGGGTGTGCAGAGAGGAATAGGCATAATGCTGTTCAGTGCCACTATTTGTGTGCTGCCCAGAGTTGAAATACATGTTCTTACCTTCACACCCTGCAGTATGTATAACTAATAAGTGTCCAGGAAAACATGGCTGAGGCGGCAACCCTACATACAGGGCCCCTTCAGATGAGGTACACAGGTCTTCTACAGATGAGACATACAGGGCCCCTTCAGATGAGGCACACAGGTCTTCTACAGATGAGACATACAGGGCCCCTAAAGATGAGGCATGCAAGGCTCCTACAGATGATTTATACAGGTCTTCTACAGATGAGGCATACAGGGCCCCTACAGATGAGGCATACAGGGCTCTTACAGATGAGGCATATAGGGCCCCTAAAGCTAAGGCATATAGGGCCCCTACAGTTAAGGCATACAGGGCTCTTACAGATGAGGCATACAGGACCCCTACAGATAAGGCATACAGGGCCCCTACAGATAAGGCATACAGGGCTCTTACAGATGAGGCATACAGGGCCCCTACAGCTAAGGCATACAGGGCCCCTACAGATAAGGCATACAGGGCTCTTACAGATGAGACATACAGGGAGTGCAGAATTATTAGGCAAGTTGTATTTTTGAGGATTAATTTTATTATTGAACAACAACCATGTTCTCAATGAACCCAAAAAACTCATTAATATCAAAGCTGAATAGTTTTGGAAGTAGTTTTTAGTTTGTTTTTAGTTATAGCTATTTTAGGGGGATATCTGTGTGTGCAGGTGACTATTACTGTGCATAATTCTTAGGCAACTTAACAAAAAACAAATATATACCCATTTCAATTATTTATTTTTACCGGTGAAACCAATATAACATCTCAATATTCACAAATATACATTTCTGACATTCAAAAACAAAACAAAAACAAATAAGGTTTAAACCATCTATTCCGTCCTTCTTACTGTCTAATACCTTATCTAGTAAATAAGACACAACACCATTTGTTTGGGAGAAAGAACCGGTCACGGTTCACGTTTATTAAATAAACGCTTTAACTTGTGCCTAAGAGTCATTCCAATTACCCTTAGGCACTTGATCAACCTATCAACGAAACTTGGCAACAAGTTCGTAATCTTCAACGTTGGCGGCATCTCACCCTAACCTAGCCCCTATTAGCAGATGGTCAAGGCCCCTTTCGATACCTGCAGCGTGACACCCGGCTGTCACGCCCCATGGCACTCAGAGAGAGCTGTGATGTTCAGAGGTCTTCGGTCCAATTGCGAGGGAGAGGACCCCCAGGCCGGCGCCTGGCAGGCATAACCCCTCCCTTTTCCCAGGACCGTCACTCTTCTCTCCTTGTGCCCGCTCCCCAGGGCATTGACCACCCGCCTGCTGAGGCATATCCAACCAGCCCAGTAAGGCACCCCCTGCCAGCCGAATCGTACAACTCAACTTCAGGGGTGGCTAGCTACATTAAAGGCTCGGTCTTACTGAAGGCTAGCTCAATTAAACCCACCCCTGCCGAGCCAACTCACCCTAACAGCCGCATCGTAGCCGCCAATCTCCTCTTCCAGGGACGGGTGGGCGGGGAAACCTTCTCCTTGAAGTCTGGAAACCGAAAGAGGCTGATCTCACTGTTGCAGGACCCTATAAAGGTAAGAAAACAGACACCTCCTTCCCACTTGCAACATTGTAACAACACATTTAGCATTACTCCAGACTTCAAGTTGGTAAACCCTTAATTTTGTTACAGGCCCACTAGAGGGCCCTCCACTACCATAAGGTTTAAACCATCTATTCCGTCCTTCTTACTGTCTAATACCTTATCTAGTAAATAAGACACAACACCATTTGTTTGGGAGAAAGAACCGGTCACGGTTCACGTTTATTAAATAAACGCTTTAACTTGTGCCTAAGAGTCATTCCAATTACCCTTAGGCACTTGATCAACCTATCAACGAAACTTGGCAACAAGTTCGTAATCTTCAACGTTGGCGGCATCTCACCCTAACCTAGCCCCTATTAGCAGATGGTCAAGGCCCCTTTCGATACCTGCAGCGTGACACCCGGCTGTCACGCCCCATGGCACTCAGAGAGAGCTGTGATGTTCAGAGGTCTTCGGTCCAATTGCGAGGGAGAGGACCCCCAGGCCGGCGCCTGGCAGGCATAACCCCTCCCTTTTCCCAGGACCGTCACTCTTCTCTCCTTGTGCCCGCTCCCCAGGGCATTGACCACCCGCCACAAGAGCCAGGCGAACTCTTGCCGCCAAACCAACCAACAGGAACCCAGTAATAAACCACACTTTAACTAACATAACCATAACAACATAACGATTTCAACAGATTGCAGATACAACAATTTAACCCAAACTTTAATGAATAATCCCCAACAAGGCTCCCCTGATGTCCCTTAGGAACATATCCAACCCTACGTCCGTAAGGTGGACTCCATCAGGCCTAAATAGGTCCCTTTTGTCGGCCGTTATGCTTTCGTGCCTGACCACGAAACCTCCAATGCCCGTGACCGCTCTTCCCATCTCCCTATTCACCTTTTTGCGCACATTATATGCAGCCCTCTGTGTGACAATGTGCCGCCATTGCAGTCGAGCAACTACTATTTGACCACCCCAAAGTCACACCCTGCAACCAAGTGTGCATCCATTGCACATCCGCTGTCATTCTTCTGATCAAATCCAGCGCGGGCATTGCCCCCAAGTCATTTCCCCCGAGGTGCAGCACTAAAACATTAGGCCGCCCCCACCTTTTGTGTGCCTCCTGTAAAAGTGCAGGCAAATCAGCCCACGACAGTCCCCTGCGCCCTAACCACCGAAAGCTTGCCTTGGACGTTGGGAATCCAAGTTGCTGACCTTCCGGCGATCGCAACGCCCTGAGATGAGCCCAGTGGATGTATGAATGGCCTACCATCCATACACGAACCGGAGGTGCTTTCGCATTCACAACACCTGATAAAACAGAGAACACCACCATGAAAAAACCGCCCTTGCACAACCTGGGTCCCCCCAACAAAACCCCCCTTTGGAAGTATGGACCCCCCCACATGTCTGTGCTCTAGCAGTGTCCTTTATCTGGTCTAATATAAGTCTTGTACTGGGACGACTTCCATCTACCCAAGCGCTTAATCTCTGCCACCGTAACTCCCTTTTGCGCAGCGCTGGTCGCCGCGCCTATTCTAAACGAGTGCGGGGCGATCCTGCACGGATCCAACCCGGCCTCCTTTGCCGTCTTCGCCAATACCTGGCGGAATTGAAAAACCGAGAGGGCCAAACCGTCCTCATGTATCAGGAGCAGTTGCCCTCCCGCCGGCCTCACCTTCAGGTATTGCTCCAAGCATGCCACTGGGCAGCAATCCTCAAACTCTTGACGTTCAAGGGGCAGCCATGCCCCCACCCCCTCCTGGTCCGTCTTGGACCTGGGTACGAACAACAGGAGCCCCTCGTCCGTCAAACGGACATGCTCCAACTGCACTCCTCCTCGACCTTTCTCCTTTGCAGACGCCACAAGCTCCCCCACCCTGAGGGCTCCCGCAAACGCCAATGCAAATGCCGTTCGGAAAAGAAGCTGCTCGTACTTGGATGTGCAAACCTTTGCAACACCATTCGCTAACGCCTTCAATCTCTCCCGTGTAATGGGCTCCCTCCGATCTTTCTGACGGGGGGCCAACCTGCCCCACCCCTTCAACACCTTCCTTACTAGGAAGGTTCCGGAGTGGTCCTCAAAGCCAAGCGCCTTGTTAAAGAAGGCCAGAGCCGATAGCCTACTACTCGCGCCGGCCTTACTGACCCCTTCTTTCCGTAGGAAAGCCAACCATTCCAACACCAGCACCCTAGAAGCCCTTTGTACCTGTACACCTCCGCGTTGACAGAACGCCTCCCAGCAGTCCCAGTGACTCTTATATGTTGACCATGTCCTTGGCGCCAAGGATGCCTTCACCAAAGCTAGGATGCTCATCCAACCTTCACCAGCTGCCAAAGAGAAGATGGGCATGTTAACCCCTCCTCTGCCGCCATGGGTGCCGCTGCCCTAAACTGCTCCCATTTAAATCGAGAGAGTGCATCTGCAATAATGTTCTGCACTCCCGGGACGTGTTTGGCGGTAAAATGTATATTGAACTGCAGGCATCGCAACACCAGGTGACGCAAGCAACACACAACCGCTGGCGATGACGCGGACAGCCTGTTAATGGCGTACACCACACTCATGTTGTCCGTCCAGAACACCACCGATTTATTAGCCAGTCTATCCCCCCAAATCTCCACAGCAACCACTATCGGGAATAGTTCCAACAGCGTCAAGTTTTTGGTGAAACCTGCATCTATCCAGCCCCTCGGCCATGGAGCCGCGCTCCATTCTCCGTCCAGGTACGCTCCGTACCCGAAACCCCCCGCTGCATCCGTGTACAAGTTTATTGCCTTGTTGGGTACTTTCCTACCCCTCCATAGGCACACACCATTAAAATTCATTAGGAATTTTTCCCATATCTCCAGGTCCTCCCTCACATCCGCCGTAATGCTCGTCCATTTTGCTAGACCGGTAGGGCCCTTCAAAAGTCCCTCCAATCGACGGTTAAAAGCTCTTCCCATCGGGATGACCCTACCCGCAAAATTCAGGAGGCCCAGCAGCGCCTGCACCTCTTTTATCGCAACCTTGCTCGACCCTCTCATCCTTCGGACCGCACCAAGCATCCGGACAACCTTGTCCATGGGCAGCCTACATTCCGCCTGCACTGTATCTATTTCGATACCTAGAAATGTGAGACATGTACACGGCCCCTGCGTTTTGTCGTCCGCGAGCGGCACTCCAAAACGCGACATCATATCCTGCATAACCTCCATGAGCTGTTCACACTCTGTGGAACCAGATCTCCCTACCAACAAGAAATCGTCCAAGTAGTGGGCCACCGCTCCCCCACTTGACGCCTTGTACACTACCCAATGCAGGAAAGAACTAAAACACTCAAACAGGGAACAGGACAATGAGCAGCCCATCGGCAAACACCTGTCCACATAATATTCCCCTTCGAACTTCATGCCCATTAGTCTGAAAGCCGAAGGGTGCAGTGGCAGCAGGCGGAAAGCCGACTCAATGTCTAGCTTCGCCAGCAATGCCCCCGGACCGCATGCCCTGACCACGTCCAGCGCACGATCGAACGATTGATAGTGCACCGAACTCAACTCTGGGTCAATAGCGTCGTTGACTGACGCCCCTTTTGGGAAAGAAAGGTGATGTATCAACCTGAACTTCCCTTCCTCTTTCTTGGGTACCACACCCAATGGGGAGATCACCAGATCCGCCATCGGGCATGTGGAGAATGGCCCGACACCCTGCCCAGCGCCACCTCCTTTGCCAACTTTTCCCTAACCACGTGCGGGAATTCATAGGCCGTTTTCAAGTTCCTGTGCACTGAAGAACCCGCAACACGACCCATGACCGGTATCCGGAAACCCCCTTCCAACCCCGACCTCAGCAGCTCCGCTGCCCCTGTGTCGGGGTAGTTCGCCAGCCATATCAGCATGGCCCGCAACCTAAGCGGAGTTGGTGCCCTTGACTGCAACTCCCGCCTTAGGCGTAATTCTGGGCTGTCCCTGGTCCTTTCGTTTTCCACAATCGGCGCCTGGGTGAGGCCCTGCACAGAACTTGCAGATGTGACGAAAGGAGCAGCTGCTCCCCCTGTCACACAGCTTATCCTGGTATTTCCAGCACTCCCTCCCTTTCCTGCCCCTAGGCGCGGCGGTGCTTGACGTGACGCCACTGGGGAGGGAGAACTGCCCTCCAATCCTAATTTGGACCACAAGTGCATATCCTGTGTTCCAAAATGCAGCAGAGGGTTACCTACCATCTTTCTCCTAAAGGCCATGTCGTATTCACGCCATGCGCCTTCCTTGAATCTCGTACGGATATCCTCTATGGTATCTTGGTACTTAAACAGGTTATGCCCCTGCAACGGCCACCTGTCGACATAGCACGCAGCCAGTACACGGAAGCATTTAAGCCATTCCTCGTACGTCTCCGGCCTACGTACTTTCTTTGGGCCCGAGCCATCCGCCGCCCTTTCTTTGGCTCTAAACGCATCCAGAGAGAGCTCGAATACATTAACGTATTTTCCCTCTTGAATCTTTCTAACGATCTTCGCTTTCAAATGGCCATATAGCGAGTGGACCAAACACGGGTAAGTGTCACCCTGTGCAGCCACTTTGCGAGGCACTGGTCCCACTGGCGTAACAGCGCCCCCTAAAGCTTGCGTTCCCTGTAGCTCAAGTGTCTGGGACGTAGCGCCCGCCTTGTCCTTCGCTCTAGCAGACGCCATCTTCTTTATCCACCTAAACATCCTGCGCTGACCCTTCCCCACTAAACCAAGATCCTCCCCGCTATCGGATCCTGACCCACTTGTGGAAGACCCCGTGTCAGTGTGTATGATGTCTGGTGCGTGGCACTCACCCTCGCCTGGTATCCCTGCTTGCGAAGGAGTCGCTGGACTCGCAGCGCTCTGGATGCCACTAGTACCTGCTACTGCCAGGGCGCTGCTCGAGCTCGCTGCCATCTCTGCTGTGCTTGATGGAACCTGTTGAGACAAAACAACTTGGGGGGGTACTCCGGTCTGTGAGAGGGGCAACAGTTGAAACACCCTCTCTCCCCTGCCCCTGTCTCCCCCCAGCTGACATACCCAGAACATTAGCCACAGCATCCCTGATAATCACCTCCTGCGCCGCCCCCTCCCGGGCGTGACCACTAAACCCAGGCAGGGGCCTCGCAGCATCTCTCGCATGCAACGCTGCCTCAACAGCTCTCCTGATCATATCCTCATCCACACCACCATGAGACTGGCCCCCTCTATGCATCTGCGCCCTCTCATACTGCGTATCATTTGTCGCCTCACACGGTCTCACAAATTCCCCAGCCCTCAACTGAGAAACTCCCTCATAGGCATGCGTTATCCCCGCATGTCCCCACCCCATGTGTGGTTCATATCTCCGTCCAGTCTCCAATCTACCATATGACCCCTCAGGCCCTTCGGCCTCTGATATTGCATCCGCACCTGCATACCTCAGGTTCATGCCACCCCTCATGCAATCTTGTCCCAATGTGGCCCCTATACCTGTACTCCGTACCGATGCACCCCTCTCATTCACCACAACCACGGGCCTCTGCCCGTCACTGCCTCTATCCGTAGCCACGGCCTGATCACTCGTGCTAGGCCGCACTGTAGGCCTCCCAACTGAACACACCGCTCCGCCTGACACACCAGATGAGCCCCTCTGAGGACCGCGGTCAACCGCCATGCGCGCATGCGCGCCATCAACATGCATACCCACGTGGGACCCAACTGCGCCACATGCTCTCCTACCAGCATCCGGACCCCCAGCCATACCCATGCCAGGTAAGTGGGCCCCGCTGCTCCCTGCCTGTCCTCCTGATACCCCGCTCGCTAACCGGAGTCCCCCCAAGTTACCTTCGGGGCTCCGGTCACGCGAGGCACTCCTCACTCTGCCGCGTCCTCCCTCCGAATGGCGACCGCGATCCCCCTCCTCCTCAGAACTCTCGGAGGAGATCTCGCGGGAACCGCCAATCGGAGGGCCAGACTCCGCTGTGCACTCTGCCATGTGGCTGTGCTGTGGGCCTGCTCCTGTACCACCGCCAGCCCCAGCGACAGCCACGCCAAGGCCCTGGTCCCCATGGGGCAACCCCCCCGACAAAGGACTGGGCCAAGGCCAAAACTGCCGCTAAGGCCGCCGGCGGCAAGGCCGCAAACTGCCCGGCCAGGCCGGCCCCAGCATCCGCTGGGGCAACCGGACCAGACAAGTTCCCCTGGCCACACTCTGTTCCCCCCACCGCTGACACCTCCCCGCTTGCCTGCGGGCCTTGATTGGGGGCTACCCTATTTACCCCACTGGTCTGGGCCTTCCCTCCGGCGCCTTTAGGCCGTGAGCTACCCCCTGCCTTGCCCTTTCCCTTATTAAAACTCCTAGCAGGTGGGGATTTTTGGGGTGTGGGGGGTACCACATCTTCTGACTCCGGCTCCTGTCTGTGCCTTGCAGGTCCTTTCTTTCTTGCAGCCATCTCCACCACCTCCCTGTAACGCTTGGGAGGCACAGATTTTCTCCTGGATCTCTCCATGTTTTACTTCAAGAACCTTCAGACAACTTCAGAAACCTTCTCCTTGAAGTCTGGAAACCGAAAGAGGCTGATCTCACTGTTGCAGGACCCTATAAAGGTAAGAAAACAGACACCTCCTTCCCACTTGCAACATTGTAACAACACATTTAGCATTACTCCAGACTTCAAGTTGGTAAACCCTTAATTTTGTTACAGGCCCACTAGAGGGCCCTCCACTACCATAAGTGACCAATATAGCCACCTTTCTTTGCAAGGACACTCAAAAGCCTGCCATCCATGGATTCTGTCAGTGTTTTGATCTGTTCACCATCAACATTGCGTGCAGCAGCAACCACAGCCTCCCAGACACTGTTTAGAGAGGTGTACTGTTTTCCCTCCTTGTAAATCTCACATTTGATGATGGACCACAGGTTCTCAATGGGGTTCAGATCAGGTGAACAAGGAGGCCATGTCATTAGATTTTCTTCTTTTATACCCTTTCTTGCCAGCCACGCTGTGGAGTACTTGGACGTGTGTGATGGAGCATTGTCCTGCATGAAAATCATGTTTTTCTTGAAGGATGCAGACTTCTTCCTGTACCACTGCTTGAAGAAGGTGTCTTCCAGAAACTGGCAGTAGGACTGGGAGTTGAGCTTGACTCCATCCTCAACCCGAAAAGGCCCCACAAGCTCATCTTTGATGATACCAGCCCAAACCAGTACTCCACCTCCACCTTGCTGGCGTCTGAGTCGGACTGGAGCTCTCTGCCCTTTACCAATCCAGCCACGGGGCCATCCATCTGGCCCATCAAGACTCACTCTCATTTCATCAGTCCATAAAACCTTAGAAAAATCAGTCTTGAGATATTTCTTGGCCCAGTCTTGACGTTTCAGCTTGTGTGTCTTGTTCAGTGGTGGTCGTCTTTCAGCCTTTCTTACCTTGGCCATGTCTCTGAGTATTGCACACCTTGTGCTTTTGGGCACTCCAGTGATGTTGCAGCTCTGAAATATGGCCAAACTGGTGGCAAGTGGCATCTTGGCAGCTGCACGCTTGACTTTTCTCAGTTCATGGGCAGTTATTTTGCGCTTTGGTTTTTCCACACGCTTCTTGCGACCCTGTTGACTATTTTGAATGAAACGCTTGATTGTTCGATGATCACGCTTCAGAAGCTTTGCAATTTTAAGAGTGCTGCATCCCTCTGCAAGATATCTCACTATTTTTGACTTTTCTGAGCCTGTCAAGTCCTTCTTTTGACCCATTTTGCCAAAGGAAAGGAAGTTGCCTAATAATTATGCACACCTAATTATGCATACAGGGCCCCTACAGATAAGGCATACAGGGCTCTTACAGATGAGGCATACAGAGCTCTTACAGATGAGGCATACAGGGCCCCTACAGATAAGGCATACAGGGCCCCTACAGATAAGGCATACAGAGCTCTTACAGATAAGGCATACAGTGCTCTTACAGATGAGGCATACAGGGCCCCTAGAGATAAGGCATACAGGGCTCTTACAGATGAGGCATACAGGGCTCTTACAGATGAGGCATACAGGGCCCCTTCAGATAAGGCATACAGGGCTCTTACAGATGAGGCATACAGGGCCCCTACAGATAAGGCATACAGGGCTCTTACAGATGAGGCATACAGGGCCCCTACAGATAAGGCATACATGGCTCTTACAGATAAGGCATACAGGGCACCTACAGATAAGGCATGCAGCGCTCTTACTGATGAGGCATACAGGGCTCCTACAGATGAGGCATTGAGTTTATTTAATAGGCTATACAACAGGATATGTGTTTTAATTGTGAGACCTGGGGAAAACAAGTGGGGTTGTCTCCTACAACAAACAGATGGATGTGATTAGACCAACACAATGTAGCACTGTTAGTCTGTCGCACATACCAAGCCCTATGTAGTACATATTTAACCTATTGCAATTTACATACAGTACATTATTTATTTTGCCTGCTCTTACTGTAAAATACCTCTGAAAATAGTACTTCTCTGGAGAAACTGGAGTGCATGCATAAATTAAAGAGATTATATTTAGCATATTTTTACAGTTTTCAGGTGGTTTAGTTTTAATTTGCAAAACCCTGCACAAGGTGTTAAAGTGAGCATTTTAAATAATTTAAAAGTATACGCTATCCACAGAGGATATAACTACACTGTTATTATACAATTAGCCTAGATCACAAGTGGAGCGCAAAAATATTAGCATTATTGAGTGCTAACTCTTTATAAGTTAAAATAATAGCGTGTATTCTTGTTTATATATATATATATATATATATATATATAATATATATAATTATATATATATATATATATATATATACTGTGCAAAAGTTTTAGGCAGGTGTAAAATAATTCTGTAAAGTGAGAATACCTTTAAAAATAGAAAATTTATTAGTTTACTTTTTTTATCAATTAACAAAATGCAAGGTGAGTCAACAGAAGAAAAATCTAAAATTAATATTTGGTGTGTCCAACCTTTGAGGCCAAATTAACAAATGTCTGTCGGACCTGATCCAACAGTGCGGATCAGGTCCAACAGACATCGCTGAATGCGGAGAGCAATACGCTCTCCATATTAAGCATTGCACCAGCAGCTCACAAGAGCTGCTGGTGCAACTTCACCCCCTGCAGGCTCGCTGGAAACACGGGGCGTCAAGCTCCATACAGAGCTTGATAGATAGGCCCCTTTGCCTTCAAATCAGCATCTGTTCTTCTAGATACACTAGTGCAATGTCAGGGATTTTGTAGGCATATAGTCAGGTGCATGATTAAACAATTATACAAAACAGGTGCTAATGATCATTAATTTAATATGTAGGTTGAAACACAATCATTAACTGAAACAGAAACATCTGTGTAGGAGGAATACAAGTTGGTGAGGAACAGCCAAACTCTGCTTTTAATGTGAGGTTGCTGAAGTTGGTTTAATGTCATACACCATGGTAAGAATGAGCACAGCAACAAGACACAAGTAGTAGTAATTATACCGCTTCAACAATGTCTCTCCCAGGCAGAAATTTCAATTACTACAGGGGTTTCTAGATGTGCTGTCTAAGCTCTTCTGAAGAAGCATAAAGAAACGGGCAACGCTGAGGACCATAGACGCATTGGTTGGCCAAGGAAACAGTGCAGCAGATGAAAGACATGTCATGCTTGCCTCCCTTCACAACTGAAAGATGTCCAGCAATGCCATCAGCTCAGAACTGACAAAAAACAGTGGGACCCTGGTAAACACATCTACTGTTCAGAGAAGTCTGGTCAGAAGTGGTTCTCATGGAGGAATTGCTGCTAAACAGCCATACCTCCAACATGGAAATAAGGTCAAGTAACTCAACCATGTACGGAAACACAAGAACATGGGGTGCAGAAACATGACAGCAAGGTGCACTGGACTGCTAAGTCAATTTTTAAATATTTGGCTGTAGCAGGTGAGTTTGTTCGCTAAAGGGCTGGAGAGTGGTACAAGAATGAGTGTCTGTAGGGAACAGTGAAGCATGGTAGCTACTTATTTGGGGCTGCAGGATGATTTATACAGGACTTCTACAGATGAGGCATACATGGCCCCTACAGATAAGGCATACAGGGCTCTTACAAAAGAGACATACAGGGCCCCTACAGATAAGGCATACAGGGCCCCTACAGATGAGGCATACAGGGCCCCTACAGATGAGACATACAGGGCCGCTACAGATGAGGCATACAGGGCTGCTACAGATGAGACATGCATGGCCCCTACAGATGAGGCATACAGGGCCCCTACAGATGAGACACACATGGCTCCTACAGATGAGACATACAGGGCCCGTACAGATGAGGCATACAGGGCCCCTACAGATAAGGCATACAGGGCTCCTAAAGATAAGGCATACAGGGCTCTTACAGATGAGGCATACAGGGCCCCTACAGATAAGGCATACAGGGCTCCTAAAGATAAGGCATACAGGGCTCTTACAGATGAGGCATACAGGGCCCCTACAGATAAGGCATACAGGGCTCTTACAGATGAGGCATACAGGGCCCCTACAGATAAGGCATACAGGGCTCCTACAGATAAGGCATACAGGGCTCTTACAGATGAGGCATACAGGGCTCTTACAGATGAGGCATACAGGGCTCTTACAGATGAGGCATACAGGGCCCCTACAGATAAGGCATACAGGGCTCCTACAGATAAGGCATACAGGGCTCTTACAGATGAGGCATACAGGGCTCCTACAGATAAGGCATACAGGGCTCTTACAGATGAGGCATACAGGGCCCCTACAGATGAGGCATACAGGGCCCGTACAGATGAGGCATACAGGGCCCCTACAGATAAGGCATACAGGGCTCCTAAAGATAAGGCATACAGGGCTCTTACAGATGAGGCATACAGGGCCCCTACAGATAAGGCATACAGGGCTCTTACAGATGAGGCATACAGGGCCCCTACAGATAAGGCATACAGGGCTCTTACAGATGAGGCATACAGGGCTCCTACAGATAAGGCATACAGGGCTCTTACAGATGAGGCATACAGGGCTCTTACAGATGAGGCATTCAGGGCCCCTACAGATAAGGCATACATGGCTCTTACAGATGAGGCATACAGGGCCCCTACAGATAAGGCATGCAGGGCTCTTACAGATGAGGCATACAGGGCTCCTACTGTAATGATGTGTATGCTTTATGTTATAGTTTAAGCTCAATAGTTATGCTTGGTTCACTCTGTGCACTACAAACAGTTAACATTTTAGTCATGTGATTGGAGGGGGCGGGCAGTTATTGTTAAGATGGATGCTGCTGAATAAAGTCTGTATTCTTGTTCTCTCTCCTTGCTGTTTGCTAATACATTATAAAGATCATCACATGGTACCAGAAGTGGGATGAAAAGTGACATGGCAGCAAACAGCAACACAAAGAACTTCTCTGGATTTAGAGTCAGGGAACATTTCTGATAATTGGTCAAAGTGGAGGGAGCTGATTGAACTTGTGTTTGCAGGCCCAGATGCAGACAGATAGACTGAGCAACAGAAGGCAGCATACTTTTTGATATGTGTTGGACAAAAGGGACGTGATGTATGCAGAGCCTGGCAGGCAAGTGGGGATATCACTGCAGATGACAAAAAAACCCAGAGGTATTGTTTGCAAAGTTTGAAGCATACTGCAATCCAAGGAAAAACATCACAGTGCAGAGGAAAATGTTTTATGAGAGGAATCAGTGTGGAGGTGAATCTGTGGATGAATGGGTGACACAGCTGCGCTTGCTTGCCAAAGACTGTGCTTTTTATGATGCAGGTGATATGATAAAAGACCGTATTCTGATGGGCAGTAAGTTCAAAGAAGTTCAGGAAAAGCTGCTGCAGGAAGAAGATTTAAATCTTGAGAAAGCCATCAGGATTGCTAGAGCATATGAAATGTCAAGAAAGGACATGCAGGTACTGGAAGGAACACAACACCAGATCAGTGCTATAGAAAATCAAAGCAGCAGATACTGGCAAGAAAGAGGACACAAGGGGATAAAAGGCAAGTGGGACACTGGGACAAGTAACACACAAGCAACCTGTGGCTACTGTGGAAACATGCACAACAAAAATGCTGCCTGTCCTGCAAGGTGGCAGATATGTAATAATGCAAGAAAAGAGGACATTTTGCCAGGGTGTGTAAACTGTTTTCCCATATTGCAAGGACACAAACACAGGCTGTACACGCCATAGAGGACAATGATGACAATGCAGGGTTAGACTCAGATTGCACCCCAATATATCTTGCAGCAGTACAGAAATCACACAAGTCTGCAGATGAAGCAAATGTAACCCTACAGATAGGGGCTCACAAAACTCCAGTCACATTCAAAATAGATACAGGGGCACAAGTAAACTGTGTGCCAAGCCACACATACCTGTAACTCCTTAGAAATGAATTCCCCTTAGAGACTCAAGACCTACCAAAACTGTTGGGATATGGTGGTGAAAAGCTGAAAGTGATGGGTCGCTGCCATGCAAAATGTTTTTATAAGGGATCTGAAAAGGTCTTACAATTGTTTGTGATAGAAACAAAAGCCTCAGCAGTATTAGGTCTAAAAACAAGTGAAGATATTGGACTTGTAAAGATCATTATGGCTGTGGATGGTGGGTGCAGCGAACTGTCAAAGGACAACATTAAGCATGAGTACAGTGATCTATTCAAAGGCCTAGGGTGCCTCCCAGGGATTAGCTGCATACGTATAAAAGAGGGTGCACAGCCTGTCATTCATGCCCCAAGGAAAATACCTCTATCCCTTGAGGCTAAAGTCAAACAAGAACTAACTAGGATGGAGAAGTTGGGGGTAGTAAAAAAAGGTCACAGAACCATCAGAATGGGTCAGTTCTATGGTTGTGGTAGAGAAGAAAAACACAGGCGCAATTCGTATTTGCATTGACCCACGTGATTTGAACAAAGTAATAATGAGAGAACACTACAAACTCCCCACCATAGATGATATAGCTCACAAGCTAGTAGGAGCAACAGTGTTTAGTGTACTAGATACACAATCTGGTTACTGGCAATTGCGTCTTGATGAACCCAGCAGTCACCTGACCACTTTCAACTCCCCCTTTGAACGATGGCGTTTCACAAGGGTACCTTTCGGCATTGCTTCTGCTCAGGAGATATTTCAAAAGAAATCACATGAGTTGATTGCTGGTCTACATGGTGTTGAAGTAATAATTGATGATTTGCTGGTTTATGGAAAGGATCGTACAGAACATGACGAAAACCTTATTGCCTTACTCAAGCGGTGTCGGGAGAAAAATCTTAAACTCAATCCAAACAAAATGCAAATTGGGGTAGAAGAGGTTACATATTTTGGACACCTTCTAACCAAAGAGGGTTTAAAGCCTGATCCAAAGAAGATAACAGCAGTTATTAGCATGAAGGCCCCATCCTCCAGGAAGGAACTAGAGACATCATTAGGCATTTTTAATTATCTATCCAAGTTTTCTCAGGGCCTCGCTCAGCTGACAGCCCCACTACGTGCATTGCTACAAAGGGATGCTATTTGGTCTTGGGACGCAAACATGGAAAAGACATTTGAGAAAGTAAAAAAACTGATCACTAAACATCCAGGGCCCATACTGAAATATTTTGACGTAAACTGCAACACTGTGCTTCAAGTGGATGCATCCCAGTTTGGGTTAGGTGCTGTGCTAATGCAACAAGGACATCCTGTTGCATATGCTTCACGAGCTCTGACAACAACACAAGCCAATTATGCTCAAATTGAGAAGGAGATGTTGGCCATTGTAAATGGATGTGAAAAATTTCACCAGTATATCTATGGTCGCCCAGTGGTTGTGGAAACTGATCACAAACCATTGGAGTACATCATGCAAAAACCACTATCTGCTATACCTCCACGCCTGCAGAGGATGGTTATGAAACTACAACAGTATGATCTCACAGTGAAATATAAACCAGGAAAGGAAATTCCGGTGGCAGATACGCTGTCTAGGGTGTTTCCAGAAGGACATGAAGCACGGGATGAACCTGAATTGGAAGAACAGGTACATACAGTACTAGTAAATATTCCAATAGCTGATGTACGGCTGGAAAAAATTAGACAAGATACCAAACATGATAAAGTACTAGAAAAACGAATTCGTGTCATGTGCAATGGCTGGCCAGAAAAACGAAAGAAGCTTTCTCCTGAGTTGCAGGGATTCTGGCCTGTGAGAAATGAACATTCCTTTCATACGGATATCATATTCATGGGTGACCGTATTGTTATTCATAAATCACAGCAGGCAGAAATATTGGAGCAAATTTACCAGGGACATTTGGGCATTACTCTTTGTAAGCGCAGAGCACGGGATGTGGTTTACTGACCTAATTTGGACCTTGATATTGAGACACTTGTGAAGACATGTGAAACCTGCCAGACATTTCAAAAAAACAATGCAAAAGAACCTCTCACACCATGGAACACTCCTTCACGGGCATGGCAGAGACTGGCCACACATATTTTTCATTTTGAGGACAACCACTACCTGATAGTAGTAGATTACTACAGCAAATTCTTTGATTTAGTACAGCTGAGAAATCTAAAAGCATCAGCAATCATATGGGCTTTCAAAACAATACTCTCGAGACATGGAGTGTGTGAAGAACTTGTGTCTGATAATGGCCCGCAATTCTCAAGTGCTGAATTCTAGTGCTTTCTGCGTGAATGGGGAGTCAGGCACAAACCAGTAAGTCCGTATCACTCACAGGCCAATGGTTTAGCTGAGAAGTATGTTGGCATAGCCAAATCCATTATCCGAAAAGCACAATCATCAGGGCAGGATGTGTACCTAGGCCTGTTAAACTATCGTGCAACACCCATGGAGGGTTTATGTTCACCTGCACAGCTGCTCATGGGTAGAGCACTGAGGACCACAGTGCCTATTGCACCACAGAAATTGCAGCCTCAGACTATCCCACAGGATCAGGTAACAGGTCAGAGGAACATAAACATGAAAAAGCAAAAGCTGTATTTTGACAAATCTACCAAGTTACTTGGTCCACTCAGGGCTGGGCAAGCTGTGAGACACAGAGTCACTGGGGATACATGGGAACCTGCTCGAATTGTCAGTGAAGCTAATTCACCAAGGTCATATATAATCAAAACCAAGTGTGGACAGAAACTGAGACGCAACAGGCGTCATCTTCGACCAGACACTGCAGCTGATACTCTACTCGGGGAACCAAGCAGCAATGACAATAAAGAGCAAAGCAATGAATGCACAGAATTCCCTAACATGGATGTAAAGTCTACTGAGGACTTTGAGGACAACATAAGTGTATCAGCTTGCGATAATGCTGGGAATGACTCTCAACCTGACACTGATTGTACTGCTAGTGAGCCAGCAGTTACTTTCTCTCGTTATGGTCGAGCTATCAAACCAAAAATATGGGAAGACTTTGTCTCATATTAAGTGTTTCATATTTGAAGGGGAAGATGTAATGATGTGTATGCTTTATGTTATAGTTTAAGTTCAATAGTTATGCTTAGTTCACTCTGTGCACTACAAGCAGTTAACATTTTAGTCATGTGATTGGAGGGGGCGGGCAGTTATTGTTAAGATGGATGCTGCTGAATAAAGTCTGTATTCCTGTTCTCTCTCCTTGCTGTTTGCTAATGCATTATAAAGATCATCACACCTACAGATGAGGCATTGGGGCCCATTTATCAAAGGGCTTGCGGACCTGATCCGACACTGCGGATCAGGTCCGTAAGACCTCGCTAAATGCGGAGAGCAATACGCTCTCCACATTTAACATTGCACCAGCAGCTCACAAGAGCTGCTGGTGCAACGCCGCCCCCTGCTGACTCGCGGCCAATCGGCGCCAGCAGGGAGCTGTCAATCAACCCGATCGTATTCGATCGGGTTGATTTCCGGCGGTTCCTGTCCGCCTGCTCAGAGCAGGCGGACAGGGTTATGAAGCAGCGGTCTTTAGACCGCTGCTTCATAACTTGTGTTTCTGGCGAGTCTGAAGACTCGCCAGAAACACGGCCCTTCAAGCTCCATACGGAGCTTGATAAATGGGCCTGCCAGAGTTTATTTAATAGGCTATACAACAGGATATGTGTTTTAATTGTGAGAACTGGGGAAAACAAGTGGGGTTGTCTCCTACAACAAACAGATGGCTGTGATTAGACCAACACAATGTAGCACTGTTAGTCTGTCGCACATACCAAGCCCTATGCAGTACATATTTAACCTATTGCAATTTACATACAGTACATCATTTATTTTGCCTGCTTTTACTGTAAAATACCTCTGAAAATAGTACTTCTCTGGAGAAACTGGAGTGCATGCATAAATTAAAGAGATTATATTTAGCATATTTTTACAGTTTTCAGGTGGTTTAGTTTTAATTTGCAAAACCCTGCACATGGTGTTAAAGTGAGCATTTTAAATAATTTAAAAGTATACGCTATCCACAGAGGATATAACTACACTGTTATTATACAATTAGCCTAGATCACAAGTGGAGCGCAAATATATTAGCATTATTGAGTGCTATCTCTTTACAAGTTAAAATAATAGTGTGTATTCTTGTGTATATACCGCTCTCTGTAGATCACAGAAGCGTCGGTGCTGTCATGCCCCTCTTAGGCCCCCTCTGCCAATCATCAAGGACGGCAAACATAACTGTCACGCCCATCTCGTGATGTCACTGTCGGGGAGTGTAAATCACAATGATAGAAGCTGGCTAAGCCGCACAGGCACCGGACAACACTGCACAATACGCCAAAATAATCAGGCTGTCACGCCCTCTTGTCATAATGTGAGCCAATGGAAACCAATATGAGCAACATTACCTTACCATTCGCATGACATCAAAGAGTTGTAAATAATACCTACAAACATTAATCCAAAACTCTCCAACATCATACTGTGTTCCAGTTCAGACCCTTAAAAAACCTATGGTGCTTAAAAATAAAAATACGAATAAATACATAACAATGAACCTACAAATACAAAACTCTATAGTAATAACCTTGCGTACCACTTTGACACTACTGTATAGCTGCTACTGCTATGTGATAAAACAAAAATAATATCATACGTTTAAAACCCTACACAGACTCCAATCCACCTAGGAGGGTATGTGTTACACCATGAATATAGTCACTGGTAAGGACGACACTGAAACTGAGCTTCAAAATATAGATGATTAAAGACCTTACACAGGCTATAAATCCCATAGGGAAGCATACAATACGCTGTGTTCTTAATAGCCGGTAGAGATAACACTAAAAAGGGGCATCCAAATAGAGAAGATGTCCCTCTTAACATTGCCATAAGATACAGCCGTCGCGAAGGATCACACTCGCCACCCATACAATCATCACAAGCACACACAGCACAACACACACACCCTCTATGTGTCTTTAGTGTATTAAAACTAACGTTAAAATATGTACCCCCTGTCTTGTGCCAGCCACAGTGCCGACTAAATGCATAAACAGTATAGGTGTATAGTAGTATAGGTGTATAGTACCTATGTAGGCAACATATAGGTACAGAGATATAAATTGAGAAAAAAGTCTAAAAATGTAAGAATTACAGTAACTCTAGCACAAATATAGCCATTGGTCAATAGACAAACTCAATGGTTAGGGACATAAGTAAACATTGTGTATTCAGAGCAACTTGCGGACAAAAACATATATGTTGGTTCTTATCAAGAATGTTTGTTACACCAATATGAATACATGGACTCTCAAACATTAAGTAGTCACCAACCCAGCCCAAGGAGACACCTCCTTGTACATCAGCCACATTGTCAAGAGTGGACCTAGTGTTCACTCAACTTGTATACAGCTATCAGATGACACTTAAGAGATACTTCTTTAAGGACCCTAAAAACCGCGAACAGGCACCCTGTAATAGAAACTATTTTGAGGGTGGTGACATTGATATACTTAGGACTCTGAAATGTCTTGAACTGAACATTGGGGATCTAGTAGAAAATCCCAGTTTAGAGCATAATAACCCTAGTGCCAATATTATTTCTAATACTGAAGAAGATTTACTAGACTTATCTCTATATGAAGAGGACCTATAAATATGACACACGAATTTAAAAGGTAAATCAAGTTTTTACCCTCACCAGATGCAAGGTGAACAACTTTCTTTGTTTAATAAACTAGTGTGCAAGGATCTTGAAGTAGAATTGACCAAATGTAAACTCAATAAATATAATGACAATCTTGCTCTTAAAGAGTGAGCTGCTTTGAACACATTAAAGAAAAATAACAATAAAGTCATCAGAGCAGCCGATAAGCGCGGTGGTCTGGTGATCCAGAACTGCAATGCTTATACAGGTGAAGCCTATAATATACTTAGCGATCACCAAACCTATAAGTGTCTAACATTTAACCCTACCTCTGATTTTTCAAAACAGCTGGATTTTCTATTAAAGAAAGCTAAAGAAGAAAACATTATAAACCAGGATGAATTCAATTTCATCAGGCCCTCTGATCCATCTATGCCCACCTTCTATCATCTTCCCAAGATCCATAAAGATCTTGTAAACCCTCCGGGACGTCCCATCATTTCTGGCATTGGCTCCTTATGCCACAATTTGTCCAAATATGTGGATTACTTTTTGCAACCTCTGGTTGTTAAAACCAGGACTTATCTTAAGGATACTGCAGAAACAATCAAAATCTTTGAGGGACGGTCTTGGGAGGATGATTTAAGGTGGGCTACATTTGATGTGTCTTCACTCTATATGGTTATCCCCCATGAGAAGGGAGTAGATACCATCAAAGAAGCGTTCACTGGATTCGATATCCCTGAATCTCATCTGACATTTTTATTAGATTGCATTTCGTTTATTCTATCACATAATTATTTTGAATTTTTAGGAAAATATTATTTACAATTAAAGGGGACAGCGATGGGGACCACGTTTGCCCCATCGTACGCTAACCTTTTTATGGATAATTTTGAGAAAAGGTTCATTTGGAATAATAACCCTTTTAGTAAGAATATGCTGGAATACTTCAGATATATAGATGACATAATAATTTTATGGAAGGGAGCTGAAGAGTCATTAATTGAATTCACTGAATATATCAATAATAATAATTATGATCTGAGGTTTACTGGCAATAGTTCCAATAAAAGTATTGAATTTTTGGACATCATCCTATATACAGATGAATCAACTAATAAGATATCAGTCCGTAACTTCAGGAAAACAGTGGACAAAAATAGTTTTGTTCATGCAAATAGTGCACATTTGAATAGCTGGAAAAATAATATACCAGTGAGCCAGTATATTCGTGTCAAACGAAATTGCACCAATTTTGAGGACTATAAAGAAGAAGTCAGAATATTGGACAATAAGTTTATCCATAAGGGTTACGATTTAGATATCCTAAAAAAAGCGAAAAACAAAGCAGATCTTTGTGATAGAAATAAACTGTTAAACAGGGATAAAGGAGTGGTTTGTATGAATAGAAATAATAGCCTTGATTTTAAAGATAATAATAATAATATCCGATTTATAACCAGTTTTAATGAAGGGGCACCTATAATAAAAAAGATTCTAAATAATCATTGGGGAATCTTAAAATCGGATCCCATTCTGGGTAGTTTGATAGGAGACAGACCTGTCATAACTTTTAAAAAAAACAAAAATCTTAAGAACCATTTAGCTCCCAGTAAACTTAGGGATAATAGTGAAGATCCACCAAGTTTAAGAGGTAGTTTAGTCAATTGGGTATCAGCTGCGAAAGGCACCTTTAAGTGTAATAAACCACTGTGTACAATGTGTCCTTTTGTTAAAAGAGGCGATCTCTTTTTTAATTATAATGGGTCTGAGAGTTTTAATATGAAATATAGGTGCAATTGCCAAACAACTTACACAGTATATTTGCTCTCTTGTAAGTGTAACCACATTTACATTGGTCGCACAAAAAGGAAAACATCTAAGAGATTCAGCGAACATCTATATAACATAAAAGTAAATTTTGATAAACACAGTGTACCAGTACATTTCACCAAAGTACATGGCAGTGACACTAAGGGCTTAAGCATTCAAATAATAGATTGGGTCCCTCCAGGTACTACCAATAGGTTACTCCACTTAAGGAGAAAAGAAACTGAGTGGATATATAGACTTAAAAGCCTTACACCCCTGGGTTTAAATATAGATCTAGATGTTCAAGCGTTTCTCTAACAATAGTAGATTGTAATAAGAAAAGGAAGCATTTAGTGTATGATTAACTTTTTTGAATTATTTCAAATTTTAAATCTAAATTTATTTGGAGTTTGAATTCATTTTAAATTAAATAGTTTGAATTCATTTTAACTTAAATCTATTCAACTTTTTAACATCAAATATATGGTTCATTTTATATTTTTTATATAATTATGAGTGTAGTAGAATATTTTTAACTTTCTTCTATGAATTGATTTTCTCGTGTGTAATTGCAGTTTTAAGATAGCTGTTTTAATGTCACTATGAATTTTTTAATTGTAAATAATGTTTGTATACACTAACATTGATGACTGTATTATACTTGTATATATATATGTGTTTTATAATATATACACTTATTGATTGGTTATACACAGAGTAGAATTTTTTAATGTGGAATTAGAAAATGTCCTGATTGTAATATTTTAAATTATTTTTTGTCAATTGAGCCTCCCAATTTTAAAACTTACCTTTCATTTGTATGTGGCGTTTCCGTGGACCAATTGGAATAATGCTACTAGCTATATAAAGACCGATATCACTACAGCCTATTACTCTTGAAAAAGCCGGGGTGTCGCCGGCGAAACACGTAGCGTTATTGTGGCTGTCCAAAGGATCCGTAGATACAGACGTCAGGTGGCCCAAGGACGTATCCGATTGGTTGAAAGAACTGTTCCTTTTGCCGGGTATCGTTTGAAAATTGCAATTGGACGCCCTGGATTCCCTGCTGCCTTATGTTCTGGTGAAGCCGTATTGATTGATTTTTTGTACACTGCTGTCTTTTTACTATTTTCTAGTAAGTGCATTACTAGCGTGTGTTGTGCCTGAATAAAGTACTCCTACCTTGAATCGGATGTGCGCTTTCTCTTTCCTTTCTACTGCAGCTATAAGATATACCTGATACCGTTAATGAATGGAACAAGAGAGGACTCTCATAAGTAACATTGCCACTCAGTGTGAACATTGAGTCCTCTGGGGGTTAAAGTACCAAGTTCATAGATCCATCTGGATTCTTTCCGCAAGAACATCCTTGCTCTATTGCTCCCCCTCCTAGGGCTAGGCACGTGATCTATGATACGGAACCTAAGGTCAGTCACAGTGTGGCCCGCCTCCAGGAAATGGCGAGCCACAGGTTGGTCCGATTTCCCATTAGAAATGGCTGTACGAATGCTGGACCTGTGGTTAGCCATTCTTGTTCTGGCGTCATCTGTAGTCTTGCCTGTATAAAATTTCCCACACAGACAATTCAATAAGTAAACAATATATTGGGTGGTGCACATCAGGAAGAACTTGAGCTCATACCTCTTCCTGTGATCAGGATGATGAAAATGTGTGCCTGTGAGCATACTATTACAGGTCACACAACTTGTGCACCTGAAACATCCTCGTTTCTTCTTCAACCAAGTATGGTGTGAGGTATCTGGCATGATGTCAGTTTTCATAAGAACATTTCTCAGACTTCTGCCCCTCCTGTAGGCTATACGTGGAGCATTCCATCCCCTGAAGGGTAGTGTAGGGTCAGCCTCTATAAACTTGGTACTTTAACCCCCAGAGTCCTCTTGTTCCATTCATTGATGGTATTAGGTATATCTGATAGCTGTATACAAGTTGAGTGAACACTAGGTCCACTCTTGACAATGTGGCTGATGTACAAGGAGGCGTCTCCTTGGGCAGGGTTGGTGACTACTTAATGTTTGAGAGTCCATGTATTCATATTGGTGTAACAAACACATATATGTTTTTGTCCTCAAGTTGCTCTGAATACACAATGTTTACTTATGTCCCTAACCATTGAGTTTGTCTCTTGACCAATGGCTATATTTGTGCTAGAGTTACTGTAATTCTTACATTTTCAGACTTTTTTCTCAATTTATATCTCTGTACCTATATGTTGCCTACATAGGTACTATACACCTATACTACTATACACCTATACTGTTTATGCATTTAGTCGGCACTGTGGTTGGCACAAGACTGGGGGTACATGTTTTTATTGTTAGTTTTAATACACTTAAGACACATAGAGGGTGTGTGTGTTGTGCTGTGTGTGCTTGTGATGGGTGAATGGGTGGCGAGTGTGATCCTCCGCAGCGGCTGTACTTTAAATTATGGCAATGTTAAGAGGGACATCTTCTCTATTTGGATGCCCCTTTTTAGTGTTATCTCTACCGGCTATTAAGAACACAGCGTATTGTATGCTTCCCTATGGGATTTATAGCCTGTGTAAGGTCTTTAATCATCTATATTTTGAAGCTCAGTTTCAGTGTCGTCCTTACCAGTGACTATATTCATGGTGTAACACATACCCTCCTAGGTGGATTGGAGTCTGTGTAGGGTTTTAAATGTATGATATTATTTTTGTTTTATCACATAGCAGTAGCAGCTATAGTGTCGAAGTGGTATGCAAGGTTTTTACTATAGAGTTTTGTATTTGTAGGTTCATTGTTATATATTTATTCGTATTTTTATTTTGTTGCTTATATTGGTTTCCATTGGCTCACATTATGACAAGAGGGCGTGACAGACTGATTATTTTGGCGTATTGCGCAGTGTTATCCGGTGCCTGTGCGGCTTAGCCAGCTTCTATCATTGTGATTTACACTCCCCGACAGTGACATCACGAGATGGGCGTGACAGTTGTGTTTGCCATCCTTGATGATTGGCAGAGGGGGCCTAAGACGGGCGTGACAGCACCAACGCTTCTGTGATCTACAGAGAGTGGTTTAGCCGATTACTCTTTAAAAGGGCTAGATGATCTTGCTGAGATTACACAGAAGGTGAGTCCCTAATGCGGTGTTAGCTATGAGTTTATAAAAGCAATAAGGAATGCAGTGGATCACATAGACCTCAGTGTGAGGATTATTGTCCTGTCAACTTGTTTTTGTCATCAGCCTATCAGTGAGATGGGCGACGACCAATGTGGCCTATTAGCTTCTTTGTTTTGTTGCACATATGGCAGTGACGTCACTGCAATTGTGTTATGTATACGATATAGTTTGCTAATCATCTACTGTTAGTGTGGAGGATGCACAAGCTTATTCTCATTCACTGGTCTGACATGCACAGTGCCACGCACAGATCACTTCACTTACACGCAGTTTAAGCATATTTACACGTTGCTCAATTTTAATCACCATATAGATACGTTCACTAGCACTATTGGCTATCAGTGATTGGTAGCCCTGAGAGGAAGGGGAGGGGACACAGGCCTTTATATTTCAGCATTTTCTCACTTGTTGTTTGTCAGAGGAAGGGACGCTGTCAGTCCCAAAACTCCTCAATTTGAATAAATATCTTTTGTCACAGATGCCAGAAGACCAGTATGTGCTTATTTCTACATCAGTATATATATATATATATATATATATATATAACAAGCAAATGACTTCAAGCACTCTCTGGATTTTTGACATCAATAACAAAGATTTATTATGGTAACGTTTCGGGACCAAAACTGTCCCTTCTTCTGACAAACAAATATTGCAAAAATCAAACTTAAAATAGGCCCACTAAACCCTCCCCTGTGTTGCCACCAATCACAAGTGGCCATGTGCAAAATTCAGACCAAACCAAAACAATAAGGAATGGATAAATAATACAAAATTCAACAAATTAATAGTGTAATAATAAATAAATAAATGTGTATTTGTATTTTATGATCAAATGAGCACTGATCACGCAAATTGTATTGCAGAATAAGCATTGCTGTAGGTTATCAAATATCTCTGAGATTCACACCTCCTAAAAAAACGTATAATGGATTCTACCGAAATGAAAAACACCCCTAACTGCTGATAGGTTCTCCTACTATAACAACACAACACAATTGAGCGTGTACTAACCTATAATCAAACTTATTAAAAATATACCTAAAGCTCAATATCAGAGAGTCAGAAGAAACAACACTGATGGGGAATTATGTTAGATACAGCTGACTGAGATGACAGAAAGATTCGCACAAAGAGGATTCAAGAGAAAAGAATTGCAAGCTACCTGTGACCAGAGTAATCAGGATGATGTCAAGATTATTAGCAACGAGGCTGAAAAACAAATGACCTTTGTTACTACTTATTCACCAGACCAATATCGGATCTTGAGAGCTATCAAAGAAGAGTGGAAGATCATTGAAACAGATAATAGCTTACCTTTTAAGCAGTGGAGGGCACCAAGATTATCATATAGAAGAGGAAGAAGTCTACGTGATTCCCTTATGAAAACTGACATCTCCCCACTAACGGAAAAACAAGGGTAGCTCAAAAAGAAAAATGGATGTTTCAAATGCCTGAGTTGTGTCACATGTAACAGCATGCACACAGGGAATTCATTTCAACATCCCGAAAAAAAGAAAAAATACAAGATCAACTGGTTCTTGACATGTACAACTACACATATTGTATACCTCCTCAATTGCCCCTGTGGGAAGTTTTACATTGGGAAATCGATCGACGATGCCAGAACTCGGATGGCCAACCACCGGTCAAGCATTAGAGCTGCACTGAAGAACGGAAGGTCTGAACAACCAGTGGCATGACATTTTTTGGATAACAACCATTCAGTGACCGATCTCAGGTTCCGTCTGATTGATCACGTGCCACCACTAAGACGGGGTGGCAATAGAGCAAAAATCTTGCTCCAGAAAGAGGCTCGTTGGATCCAGGAATTGGGGACATTGATACCTAGAGGCCTCAACATACAATCCGGATGGCAAGCATTCTTGGGTTGAACAGACTGATCCAGTTATAAGATGAGAGTCCTGATGCATCACAAGCAGTATTGGTCAGAGGCTTGTCCTCTGTATAATTTATATAATGAGAGTACACGATGATCATTGTTATGTCTTTACCTCTTATGGTATAATATTCCAGCTGGCTGTCTCCAGACAATCTACAGGGAGTGCAGAATTATTAGGCAAGTTGTATTTTTGAGGATTAATTTTATTATTGAACAACAACCATGTTCTCAATGAACCCAAAAAACTCATTAATATCAAAGCTGAATAGTTTTGGAAGTAGTTTTTAGTTTGTTTTTAGTTATAGCTATTTTAGGGGGATATCTGTGTGTGCAGGTGACTATTACTGTGCATAATTATTAGGCAACTTAACAAAAAACAAATATATACCCATTTCAATTATTTATTTTTACCAGTGAAACCAATATAACATCTTAACATTCACAAATATACATTTCTGACATTCAAAAACAAAACAAAAACAAATCAGTGACCAATATAGCCACCTTTCTTTGCAAGGACACTCAAAAGCCTGCCATCCATGGATTCTGTCAGTGTTTTGATCTGTTCACCATCAACATTGCGTGCAGCAGCAACCACAGCCTCCCAGACACTGTTCAGAGAGGTGTACTGTTTTCCCTCCTTGTAAATCTCACATTTGATGATGGACCACAGGTTCTCAATGGGGTTCAGATCAGGTGAACAAGGAGGCCATGTCATTAGATTTTCTTCTTTTATACCCTTTCTTGCCAGCCACGCTGTGGAGTACTTGGACGCGTGTGATGGAGCATTGTCCTGCATGAAAATCATGTTTTTCTTGAAGGATGCAGACTTCTTCCTGTACCACTGCTTGAAGAAGGTGTCTTCCAGAAACTGGCAGTAGGACTGGGAGTTGAGCTTGACTCCATCCTCAACCCGAAAAGGCCCCACAAGCTCATCTTTGATGATACCAGCCCAAACCAGTACTCCACCTCCACCTTGCTGGCGTCTGAGTCGGACTGGAGCTCTCTGCCCTTTACCAATCCAGCCACGGGCCCATCCATCTGGCCCATCAAGACTCACTCTCATTTCATCAGTCCATAAAACCTTAGAAAAATCAGTCTTGAGATATTTCTTGGCCCAGTCTTGACATTTCAGCTTGTGTGTCTTGTTCAGTGGTGGTCGTCTTTCAGCCTTTCTTACCTTGGCCATGTCTCTGAGTATTGCACACCTTGTGCTTTTGGGCACTCCAGTGATGTTGCAGCTCTGAAATATGGCCAAACTGGTGGCAAGTGGCATCTTGGCAGCTGCACGCTTGACTTTTCTCAGTTCATGGGCAGTTATTTTGCGCCTTGGTTTTTCCACACGCTTCTTGCGACCCTGTTGACTATTTTGAATGAAACGCTTGATTGTTCGATGATCACGCTTCAGAAGCTTTGCAATTTTAAGAGTGCTGCATCCCTCTGCAAGATATCTCACTATTTTTGACTTTTCTGAGCCTGTCAAGTCCTTCTTTTGACCCATTTTGCCAAAGGAAAGGAAGTTGCCTAATAATTATGCACACCTGATATAGGGTGTTGATGTCATTAGACCACACCCCTTCTCATTACAGAGATGCACATCACCTAATATGCTTAATTGGTAGTAGGCTTTCGAGCCTATACAGCTTGGAGTAAGACAACATGCATAAAGAGGATGATGTGGTCAAAATACTCATTTGCCTAATAATTCTGCACTCCCTGTATTAGGAGTTAATGGGGGCCGATTACATATGGGCTTATCCCGAAGTAACAGCTTCTATATTACAATAGTCACATTTGTTTTTATTTTTTTATTTCTATGTGCAGTTTGTTTTTAATTTTTTGTTTATGTGTCTATATATGTATCCACGGTGTATCACTTGGAACTATTTTAGAAACACTGATTCTTTCACTTAGAAATATTTTTCACTTACAAATTCATCTTGAGCCTGATTGGGTTAATATCCGTGATTCACACCTACCTAGTTGGCATGTGTATTTAGTCATATTATGAGTCCTTCCTTAAAATAATGTTATTCCTGGACATTTTCCATCAGGGTATGGATTATATGTTTCCTCTGTTTAATACTTATGATATTGAGCATGGGTTCATTATTTTTGTAGTGAACGAACTCTACCTCTCTTGTTGAGACTTAGATCATTTTGAAGAATTACGTTGTATTATGGTTATGTTTGTGTAGTTGGATATAATATTACTATAAGATTAAGCTATAGTTCCATGCCATACCATTTAATTATAAGTGTATCAGGGCATTGATTGTGGTTATTATGCTTGATCTTTCCTACTAGCGATTTGTGATATTGCCTGGATTTTCAGGGCTTGTAGTGCACCTAAAGGACGACATTTCCTAGATGAGACAGGGTTGATTTACACTATGAAACACTACTCCATGTCAGTATGATTGCCTAGGGATTTGTATGTTACTGATTGAGAGGAGTTCTCTATCTTGTATTATTCTGAATATTAAGATAGATCTGGATATGTCTACTGGTGTATGTTATTCATAAACACATTGTGTATCTGTGCAGGGGCAATTAGATGCGATGATTATTGCGTGTTTTTGAGGTTGTATTCTACCACAATGTTAGCCTGTGGAGATCAGGCGGCGAGTATTGAGAGCTCCGAGTTTCTGTGATGGAAGCAGGGGTTGATTGTGCTGTGTGCACTATTCAGTCATGTTTGGGGCATCATATGGTAAGAGTTGCGGTATTGAGCAGTCTTATATAATGGATATTAGGATTTTTCTAACACGGGGGTGTGTTTGACAGGGATGACACTACTCCCAGTTTAGCCTATCATCAGTATATGATAATCCTTCTACTTGTGCATACTGTGGAGGTGTATCGCTTAAACACCAATCGTGATCGAGTATGAGGTGAGCACTAGTGGAGGCGTGTGGCGTAAACACCAATCAAGATCGAGTTGGGTTAGTATGACGGGTAGATGGCTCTCTTTGTTTATCTGCAGCTTGGCGATCGGAACACTGTCTGAAGACACTGACATGCGGTTCACGGAGGAGATGATACTTATAACTTGACACTAAGTGTTCTACCTCTTAGGGTGTATATTTGGTGACTTTAGATACGGGTTTGTCTAGCGCAACAGTATGTAAATAAGGGGAGAGGCGTCCCCACGCTCGACCTATTGAACAGGAGAGGTGGAGCTTTAGTCGGTTTACTGATATAAACAAATTGTGACGATCTGAGCCTATGGTTATGGTATGGTCAATTACGGTAAGTAATCTCTTTAATGAAGGTGATGACAACATATTATTAGAGGATTTCTAGGATTACGATAGGCAGATGATTTGTGTTGATTATAGGTTAGTACACGCTCGATTGTGTTGTGTTGTTATAGTAGGAGAACCTATCAGCAGTTAGGGGTGTTTTTCATTTCGGTAGAATCCATTATACGTTTTTTTAGGAGGTGTGAATCTCAGAGATATTTGATAACCTACAGCAATGCTTATTCTGCAATACAATTTGCGTGATCAGTGCTCATTTGATCATAAAATACAAATACACATTTATATATTTATTATTACACTATTAATTTGTTGAATTTTGTATTATTTATCCATTCCTTATTGTTTTGGTTTGGTCTGAATTTTGCACACGGCCACTTGTGATTGGTGGCAACACAGGGGAGGGTTTAGTGGGCCTATTTAAGTTTGATTTTTGCAATATTTGTTTGTCAGAAGAAGGGACAGTTTTGGTCCCGAAACGTTACCATAATAAATCTTTGTTATTGATGTCAAAAGTCCAGAGAGTGCTTGAAGTCATTTGCCTGTTACATACCCTTAAGAGCACCCTGGCAGTTGTGGATGGTTGGTGAGAGTGCAGGTACTGAACTTTACTGATTATATATATATATATATATATATATATATATATATATATATATATATATATATATATATATAAAGTAAAGAAAGTGGTTTTCAATCCTTCATTAAATATATGTATATGTCCAAAGATAGTCTTATCCTTTATTAACCCCACATGGCTATTGCCCTAAGACTTCATTTGAGAGGCAACAACAGTCTCATCTGAAACAATTAGATCAATCATGGAGCGTAATCACTGTTGTGAGTAAATGTCGGTGTGGGTCTAATACACAATCTTCCTTAAAATGTGTCTTACTCATGCAAGAAACCGCTATGCGGCTACCCACTTACCGACCTCACCGGATATTTCCTCGATAGGTGATTGCTCTTGGCGTCCTGGAAGTTGTTATCCACCGCTATGTCCGTATTCTTACTTCAGCATTGAAGCAGCCCTCTGTACTTCCAATGCCCTTCCGATATCCACGCACTGGAAACAGCGTGAATACGTGTAGATGCGTGTGTGACGTACCACGTGTACGTACTCATCCAATCAGATTGGAGAGAATCCGGGACAACTTTCTTGAATGATAGTAAGCCTCAATAGGGAAGTCTAGCTGTCCACGCCAAACTGGGGTATAAATGGAGCACTTTAACACCGCTATTGCACAACTGCTGACCTGAAAAGTTCACGAATCCACAAGCCCAAAGTTTTTCAGCAAAAAAGTGCAAAATAGCGGTTAAAACATAAACTTTATTCAAGTGTAGTCACACTCATTAAAACATGGGGGTACCAGCATAAAAATAGAACAAAGAACAAAAATCAAACATGAGAACAAATAGCTGACATGTTTCGGCACACAGCCGTAATCATAGCTAATGGGCACACCTGTATTAAACCTTTAGTACCCTTCTCTAAATTCTCATTGGTTGCAATAAAATCATGTTGAGATTGTCACTCCTCCCTATTATTTATTTATAACTTACAATTCAATCTTGATTAAATATAATAGGATAGAACTCTTAACTAGAGGAACATAATTCTAACAAAATTACGTCTATTATATTTGATATAAATTCAAACTTAAACACTTAGCCAGACTAACGTTACAACAATAATGAATTATAACTAGATAGATAGCAGCAGTTCTAATATCTTGTATATTAATAAAAAACCTTAATAGATAGTGGAAAAAGTTGTAACCATACAATTCCTCCATTAAAGATATTGAAAAACTCATTGCATCCAAATGTGTAGATAAAGAGTGTATGAAAAATTCCATGAAAAAAGTGTAAAGTGTTTTTTAAACACCAAATACAGCAATGAATCCGGACTTGGCATATAGCTAATGAATTAACAAATAAAATCAAATTTATTCATTCAGGATTATTCCTATCTTTATTTAAGTATATACTATACCAAATCCACATTCATTACAGTAACACAAATTAAGAGAGATTGGAAAAAATCTATTTCCAATAATTAATTAAGTCGAACTCAGAGTTCAAACCTGAGGGGACTCTGGTACCCAGTCTAAATATCCAGAACATCTCCCTCTTGCCCAGCAATTTATCTCTATCCCCTCCCCTAGGGGGGGTAGCCACCCTTTCAATAGCCTGCCAGCGAAAAGTGGTCAAAGCCTTATTGTGCCTTTTAGCAAAGTGCTGGACAAGAGGGGTTGTTGCTGTGCCTGAACTGATCGTGGATAAATGGTTCCTAATTCTCGTGTTGGCATCATTTGAGGTTAATCCTACATACTGTACAGAACACTCTATACATGTTATTAAATAAATAACATATGTAGTAGTAGGAATAATCCTGAATGAATAAATTTGATTGTATTTGTTAATTCATTAGCTATATGCCAAGTCCGGATTCATTGCTGTATTTGGTGTTTAAAAAACACTTTACACTTTTTTCATGGAATTTTTCATACACTCTTTATCTACACATTTGGATGCAATGAGTTTTTCAATATCTTTAATGGAGGAATTGTATGGTTACAACTTTTTCCACTATCTATTAAGGTTTTTTATTAATATACAAGATATTAGAACTGCTGCTATCTATCTAGTTATAATTCATTATTGTTGTAACGTTAGTCTGGCTAAGTGTTTAAGTTTGAATTTATATCAAATATAATAGACGTAATTTTGTTAGAATTATGTTCCTCTAGTTAAGAGTTCTATCCTATTATATTTAATCAAGATTGAATTGTAAGTTATAAATAAATAATAGGGAGGAGTGACAATCTCAACATGATTTTATTGCAACCAATGAGAATTTAGAGAAGGGTACTAAAGGTTTAATACAGGTGTGCCCATTAGCTATGATTACGGCTGTGTGCCGAAACATGTCAGCTATTTGTTCTCATGTTTGATTTTTGTTCTTTGTTCTATTTTTATGCTGGTACCCCCATGTTTTAATGAGTGTGACTACACTTGAATAAAGTTTATGTTTTAACCGCTATTTTGCACTTTTTTGCTGAAAAACTTTGGGCTTGTATATATATATATATGTATATTGTGCAAAAGTTTTAGGCAGGTGTAAAATAATTCTGTAAAGTGAGAATACTTTTAAAAATAGAAATTTTATTAGTTTACTTTTTTATCAATTAACAAAATGCAAGGTGAGTCCACAGAAGAAAAATCTAAAATTAATATTTGGTGTGTCCACCCTTGAGGCCGAATTAACAAATGTCTGTCGGACCTGATCCGACAGTGTGGATCAGGTCCGACAGACATCGCTGAATGCGGAGAGCAATACGCTCTCCATATTCAACATTGCACCAGCAGCTCACAAGAGCTGCTGGTGCAACTCCACCCCCTGCAGGCTCGCCGGAAACACAGGGCATCAAGCTCCATACAGAGCTTGATAGATAGGCCCCTTTGCCTTCAAATCAGCATCTGTTCTTCTAGGTACACTAGTGCAATGTCAGGGATTTTGTAGGCATATAGTCAGGTGCATGATTAAACAATTATACAAAACAGGTGCTAATGATCATTAATTTAATATGTAGGTTGAAACACAATAATTAACTGAAACAGAAACAGCTGTGTAGGAGGAATACAAGTTGGTGATGAACAGCCAAACTCTGCTATTAATGTGAGGTTGCTGAAGACGGTTTAATGTCATACACCATGGTAAGAATGAGCACAGAAAAAAGACACAAGTAGTAGTAATTATACTGTATCAGCAATGTCTCTCCCAGGCAGAAATTTCAATTACTACAGGGGTTTCTAGATGTGCTGTCTAAGCTCTTCTGAAGAAGCATAAAGAAACGGGCAACGTTGAGGACCATAGACGCATTGGTTGGCCAAGGAAACAGTGCAGCAGATGAAAGACATGTCATGCTTGCTTCCCTTCACAACTGAAAGATGTCCAGCAATGCCATCAGCTCAGAACTGACAAAAAGCAATGGGACCCTGGTACACACATCTACTGTTCAGAGAAGTCTGGTCAGAAGTGGTTCTCATGGAGGAACTGCTGCTAAACAGCCATACCTCCAACATGGAAATAAGGCCACGTAAATCAACCATGCACGAAAACACAGGAACATGGGGTGCAGAAACATGACAGCAAGGTGCACTGGACTGCTAAGTCAATTTTTAAATATTTGGCTGTAGCAGAAGTGAGTTTGTTCGCTAAAGAGCTGGAGAGTGGTACAAGAATGAATGTCTGTAGGGAACAGTGAAGAATGGTAGCTACTTATTTGGGGCTGCATTTCTGAAAATAAAGTTGGGGATTTGGTCAGAATTAATGATCTCCTTAATGCTGAGAAGGACAGGCAGTTATCCATCATGCAATACCATCAGGCATCTGATTGGTCCCAAATATATTCTGCAGCATGACAGTGACCCCAAACATACAGCCCAAGTCATTTAGAACTATCTGTAAAGTAAAAAAAAAAAGGAGTCAAGGAAGTTATATGGTCACCTGGTGTGGGGACTGGCAGAGAGGCTCACTGTAGAGTTAAAGGGACAGTCAAGTCCAAAAAAAGTTTCAGTTTTCAAATAGGGGATGTAATTTTAAACAACTTTCCAATTTACTTTTATCAACAATTTTGTTTTGTTCTCATGGTATTCTAGTTGAAAGTAAACCTAGGAAGGCACATGTGATAATTTCTAAGTCCTTGAAGGCCGCCTCTATTTTATTTACTTTTCACAGCAGTGGAGAGCAAGCTCATGTAGGCCATATAGATAGCATTGTGATCATGCTTGTGGCTAGTGGCAGACACTGCACTAATTGGCTAAAATGAAAGTCAATAGATAATAACTAAAAGTCATGTGATTAGGGGCGGTCAGGAGATGCTTAGATACAAGTTAGTCACAGAAGTAAAAAGTGTATTAATATAACAGTGTTGGTTTTGCAAAACTGGGGAATGGGTAATAAAGGGATTATCTATCTTTTTAAACAACAACAATTCTGGTGTTGACTGTCCCTTTTAGTGGTAAACACAAAACACAAAGAAAAGCAGCGCTATTTATAAACCACTAGTAAACATATACCAAGCTATGGCTAAAAGTAAAAAAAGAGTAATATCCAATACAATGCCCCTGCACAATAGATATCGAGGAACAATTAATAGGTCTCGGTGGAGACTGTCTTAGTTACAATATAGCAATGACTGGGTAAAAAGATACACCAATAAAACAGTAAAAGCAGTACTTGCAATAGTCCAAGTGATATTCAGCTCATAGGGCAAATCCGTAGTGAGCTAGTATTTTCAATAGAGTGGATGCTGCTGTATATGAAGCTTGTATGTCCCGGACAAGCTAAATCCAATCTGTAAGGGGTATAAAAATAGACAACGCAACCCAAGATTCAAATGCGATTTATTAACAACAAATCATATGCACAATAAAAACATACTTACTAGAAGTATGTATCACACAAACACATAAAAAATCCTCCTCATAGAGGCAAGCGGTCGTAACAGTCTTTTGATCGGGATTCGGGAATCAGAGGTAGTGTTGTCGGAACAAACTGTCTCTCTATGTTCAAATCAGCCCGCTTTCCGTCTGAGATCTGACTACGACTTCTGGAAATGGCCAAAAAGGTGTGATTCCCGATCAAAAGACTGTTACGACCGCTTGCCTCTATGAGAAGGATTTTTTATGTGCTTGTGTGATACATACTTCTAGTAAGTATGTTTTTATTGTGCATATGATTTGTTGTTAGTAAATCACATTTGAATCTTGGGTTGCGCTGTCTATTTCTATACCCCTTACATATAAGTTAGTGGTGTATTTAGGTTTTGTACTGCACTAGGCACTGGTAAATCTGCTACCCCCCTCCAAGAAACTCATATTTCTCACAAACAGGGCCCAGGGGTGTGTGAAGGGGTAACTAGATAAAAATAAATCATTCATTTATAATAAAATAAAAATGAAATCAAATACACTGAGATTATAATATAACGTTTTCTTTTCTATACATAACTTCAGTATTTGTTCAGTCCCTTGTCCTGTAATAAAACTCAAAGAATTGTGTGTTTTCCAAATCCTGTGAAGCAGAAGAGCATACTCCAGACTTCACAAGCCTAACCCTGTTACATGCTACAAAGGCATTGTATAACCACTATAGTAGTGCATTTATAGCTGTCCCTAACTGGCCTCAGCAGAGGAGATAATGGGCTTTAAAGTGAGCAACACCAAAATGCTAATTTTGCTAACATAATTACAGTTTAAAATGATTATTAGATACTGATTTTGGGTACAGTTTTTTTTGCAATGTATTGTTGCTTTATGTCCCTATGATAAATAAAACTTTGGGAGAACATTGCAGTGACAAGAAAATGCATGATGCCACTGCAATGTATTTAGATACAATGTGGCTGCTCTTATTGCAGCTGTGGACTTTCATAAATAATGCTCTAATCATTTAGGGCATTTCACTGTTACCTGTGTGCTTTTGACTATGGGGGGTAGTTATCAACGTGTCAACTTTCCTGCCTTCTCCGGCCCAATACGCCCGCCTAAGCTCGCCTCACATCGCCGCCGCGGACCTGAAAAATTTCACCTAAGTTATCAAATAAAGCTGTCAAAAAGCCGTGCACCAAGTACGGGGCGATGAGCAGCGGACTGTGAGAGTTATCACTCATCCGATCTCGCTGCTCTTCGGCTTTTTCCCAGCTTTATTGCTAGCCTGTCACTAAGCACTCACACTAAACTACACTGTTCTACCCCCTATACCGGCGCCCCTAAACCGCCACTCCTAGACCCTGCCGCAACTCTGATAAATGTATTAACCCCTAAACCGCCGCTCCTAGACCCTGCCGCAACTCTGATAAATGTATTAACCCCTAAACCGCCGCTCCCGGACACCGCTGCCACCTACATTATACCTAGTAACCCCTATCCTGCCCCCCTATACCGTCGCCCTCTATAATAAAGTTATTAACCCCTATCCTGCTGATCCCGCACCTCACCGCAACTAAATAAATAGTTTAACCCCTAAACCGCCGCTCCCAGACCCTGCCGCAACCTATATTAAATCAGATTGAGCTTGCATTCTATTGGCTGATCGGAACAGCCAATAGAATGCAAGCTCAATCTGATTGGCTGATTGGATCAGCCAATTGGATTAAACTTGAATCTGATTGGCTGATTCAATCAGCCAATCAGATTTTTCCTACCTTAATTCCGATTGGCTGATAGAATCCTATCAGCCAATCGGAATTGAAGGGACGCCATCTTGGATGACATCCCTTAAAGGAGCCTTCATTCGTCGGTAGTCCGTCGATAAAGATGGATGTTCTGCGTCGGCGGAATGAAGATTGAAGACCCGGCTTGGAAGATGACATCGCCCGGATAGAAGACTTCTTCAGCGCCTCTTGGAAGATGACATCGCCCGGATGGAAGAGTTCTTCAGCGCCGCTTGGAGGATCACTTCATCGGATGGAAGATTTCTTCAGCGCCGCTTGGAGGATCACTTCTGCCGCTCCGGGTCTCCTCTTCAGTTCTATCGCTGCTCGGCTGAGTGAAGACGACTAAAGGTAGGATGATCTTCAGGGGATTAGTGTTAGGTTATTTTAAGGGGGGTTTGGGTTAGATTAGGGGTATATGGGTGGTGGGTTTTAATGTTGGGGGGGTTGTATTTTTCTTTTACAGGCAAAAGAGCTGAATTCTTTGGGGCATGCCCCCACAAAAGGCCCTTTTAAGGGCTGGTAAGGTAAAAGAGCTTTGAACTTTTTTAATTTAGAATAGGGTAGGGCATTTTTTTATTTTGTGGGACTTTGTTATTTTATTAGGGGGCTTAGATTAGGTGTAAGTAGCTTAAAATTGTTGTAATATTTTTAAAATGTTTGTAACTTATTTTTTTTATTTTTTGTAACTTAGCTTTTTTTTGTACTTTAGTTAGTTTATGTAATTGTATTTAATTGTAGTTTTTTGTAGTTAATTTATTTAATTCATTTAAAGATAGTGTAGTGTTAGGTTTAATTGTAACTTAGGTTAGGATTTATTTTACAGGTAATTTTGTATTTCTTTTAGCTAGGTAGTTATTAAATAGTTAATAACTATTTAATAACTATTCTAACTAGCTAAAATAAATACAAAGTTACCTGTAAAATAAAAATAAATCCTAAAATAGCTACAATGTAATTATTAATTATATTGTAGCTATCTTAGGGTTTATTTTACAGGTAAGTATTTAGTTTTAAATAGGAATAATTTATTAAAGTATAGTGTAGTGTTAGGTGTAATTGTAACTTAGGTTAGTTTTTAGTTTACAGGTACATTTCTCTTTATTTTAGCTAGGTAAGCTATTAAATAGTTAATAACTATTTAATAGCTATTGTACCTAGTTAAAATAAATTGAAAGTTACCTGTAAAATAAAAATAAATCCTAAGATAGCTACAATATAATTATTAGGGTTTATTTTACAGGTAAGTATTTAGTTTTAAATAGGATTAACTTAGTTAATAAGAGAAATATTATTTAGATTTATTTAGTTAATATTTAAGTTAGGAGGGTGTTAGGGTTAGTGTTAGACTTAGGTTTAGGGGTTAATAATTTTATTACAGTGGCGGCGGTGTAGTGGGGGGCAGGATAGGGGTTAATAAATTTTTTATAGGTGGCGACGGTGTAGGGGGGGCAGGATAGGGGTTAATAAATTTAATATAGGTGGCGACGGTGTAGGGGGGGCAGGATAGGGGTTAATAAATTTAATATAGGTTGCGGCGGTTTCAGGGAGCGGCGGTTTAGGGGTTAAACTATTTATTTATTTGCGGCGAGGTGCGGGATCAGCAGGATAGGGGTTAATAACTTTATTATAGAGGGCGGCGGTATAGGGGGGGCAGGATAGGGGTTACTAGGTATAATGTAGGTGGCGGTGGGCTCCGGGAGCGGCAGTTTAGGGGTTAAGACATTTATTATAGTTGCGGTGGGCTCCGGGAGCGGCGGTTTAGGGGTTAATATGTATAGAGTAGCTTGCGGTGGGCTCCGGGAGCGGCAGTTTAGGGGGTAATAACTTTATTTAGTTGCGGCGGTGTAGGGGGGACAGATTAGGGGTGTTTAGACTCGGGGTACATGTTAGGGTGTTAGGTGCAGACATCTCCCATAGAAATCAATGGGATGTTGGGCAGCAGCGAACTTGTACTTTCGCTATGGTCAGACTCCCATTGATTCCTATGGGATCCGCCGCCTCCAGGGTGGCGGTTTGAAAACCAGGTACGCTGGGCCGTAAAAGTGCCGAGCGTACCTGCTAGTTTTTTGATAACTAGCAAAAGTAGTCAGATTGTGCCGCACTTGTGTACACCCCTCACATTTTTGTAAATATTTTATTATATCTTTTCATGTGACAACACTGAAGAAATGACACTTTTCTACAATGTAAAGTAGTGAGTGTACAGCCTGTATAACAGTCTAAATTTGCTGTCCTCTCAAAATAACTCAAAACACAGCCATTAATTTAAATTTAAACCGTTGGCAACAAAAGTGAGTACACCCCTAAGTGGAAATGTCCAAATTGGGCCCAATTAGCCATTTTCCCTCCCCGATGTCATGTGACTTGTTAGTGTTACAAGGTCTCAGGTGTGAATGGGGAGCAGGTGTGTTAAATTTGGTGTTATCACTCTCACACACTCTCATACTGGTCACTGGAAGTTCAATATGGCACCTCATGGCAAAGAACTCTCTGAGGATCTGAAAAAAAAATTGTTGCTCTACATAAAGATGGCCTAGACTATAAGAAGATTTCCAAGACTCTGAAACTGAGCTGCATCACGATGGGCAAGACCATAAAGCGGTTTCACAGGACAGGTTCCACTCAGAACAGGCCTCTCCATGGTCGACCAAAGTTGTTGAGTGCACGTGATCCAGAGGTTGTCTTTGGGAAAAAGACATATGAGTGCTGCCAGCATTGCTGCAGAGATTGAAGGGGTGGGGGTTCAGCCTGTTAGTGGTCAGACCATACGCCCCACACTGCATTAAACTGGTCTGCATGGCTGTCGTTCCAGAAGGACGTCTCTTCTAAAGATTAAGCACAAGAAAGCCCGCAAACAGTTTGCTGAAGACAAACAGTCTAAGGACATGGATTACTGGAACCATGTCCTGTGGTCCAATGAGACCAAGATAAACGTATTTGGTTCAGATGGTGTCATGCGTGTGTGGCGGCAACCAGGTGAGGAGTACAAAGACAAGTGTGTCTTGCCTACAGTCAAGCATGGTGGTTGGAGTGTCATGGTCTGGGCCTGCATGAGTGCTGCTGGCACTGGGTAGGTACAGTTCATTGAGGGACCCATGAATGCCAACATGTACTGTGACATACTGAAGCAGAGCATGATCCCCTCCCTTTGGAGGCTGGGCCGCAGGGGAGTATTCCAACATAATAATAACCCCAAACACACCTCCAAGACGACCACTTGTCAGGGTGCCAGTAATCAGACTGAGACGAGAAGTGCAAAAATAATCACACCTTTATTAATAACATAAAATAATAAAAGTCCACAAGTCAAACAACAAGCCAGGAGTCAAAGCCAGAGCTGGTAGTCAGACGAGCCGAGTCAGGAGCCAAAGCAAATAGTCAGACGAGCTGAGTCAGGAGCCAAAGCGAGTAGTCAGACGAGCCGGAATAAGGAACAAGGAGAACAGCAGAGTCAGGAACAAGCCAGGGATCAGGAACCAGGAGGGATGTCAGACAGCCAGGTAATACACAGGAACTGGAACTTACAAACAGGTCTGAGACAATGCAAGGGCAAAGCATACTGAACAGAGGCCCTTTAAATAATAAATGAAGACATCACAATTCTGAGACTGCAACCTGTCTCACACAGATGATGTACACCAGTCTGGCCATAAGAGGGCATGCAGGAAATGAGCAGCATCACACACTCTGCACCAGACTCCGCAAGAGAGGTGAGTAAAATGGCTGCCAGCAGCACATGGCAAACAAAGCAGGGAAAAAACCCTGACTGTACCCTCCCCTCAATGACCCCTCCCCAGTGGGAGAACAAAAGGCTTATTGGGGAAACGGGCATGGAAGGCATGGAGGAGGGCGGGAGCATGAACATCAGAGGAGGGAACCCATGAATGCTCCTCTGGACTGTAGCCTCTCCAGTGAACCAAATATTGTACGCGGCCCCTGGACATACGAGAGTCAATAATGCTGCTGACTTCATATTCTTCATGGTTGTCAACAGAGATAGGACGGGGACAAGGCAACACAGTGGTAAACTGATTTCAAACCAATGGTTTCAAGAGGGAGACAGGAAAAACATTGGAGATGCGCATTGCAGGAGGAAGGTCAAATGCGTAGGCCACAGGATTAACCCGTCGGAGTATTCGAAAAGGACCAACATAACGGGGAGCCAGTTTATTGGAAGGCACACGAAGGTTCAAGTTGTGGGAGGACAGCCAAACCCTCTCACCAACCTGGTAGGAAGGTGCGGGCAGACACCTACGATCATCAGCCTGGAACTTTTGGCGCTGCATAGAACGATGAAAGCAATCCTGAATCTGCACCCACGTGGAACGGAGTTGCCGGTGATGCTCCTTCAAAGCCGGGAGACATGAATGAATCGGGCAACAAGGATGGTTGAAACCCATAATTCGCCATGAACGGGGATAACTGGGAGGAAGCATTAATAGCACTATTACGAGCAAACTCTGCCCAAGGTAACAGTTCAGACCAATTATTGTGGTGATCTGAGACATAGCAACGGAAGAACTGTCCAGAGCTTGATTAGACCGTTCCGCAGCCCCATTGGATTGAGGGTGATAAGCCGAGGAGAAGGAAAACTGGATCCCCATTTAAGCACAAAAGGAACGCCAAAATCTGGAGACAAACTGGCTACCCCAGTCCGAGACTATCTCCTTGGGTAACCCATGTAAACGGAAGACCTCCCGGGCAAAAATTTAAGCAAGCTCCTGAGCGGTAGGCATCTTCTTCAAGGGAATGCAATGTGACATTTTAGAAAAACGGTCAACCACCATAAGGATAACAGTATTGCCATTGGAAACAGGGAGCTCGACAATGAAGTCCATAGAAAGATGTGTCCAAGGATGCTCACCATTAGCAATAGGTTGAAGAAGACCCACAGGAAGACGTTGAGGTGTCTTATTCAGGGCCGGATTGGGCAGCCGGGATCAGGGCCGGATTGGGCAGCCGGGATCAGGGCCGGATTGGGAAGCCGGGATACCGGGAAAAATCCCGGTGGGCCACTGGCCTACAGCTGCTCAGCTGGGCTGGCAGGCCTGGCCCTGGCTGCTGTGTGCTGTGTGCTGAGTTTGGAATTGCGGCCCTCCTGTTACACACTGACTAACTCAGACTCCCCACTAAAGCTGCAGCAGCAGTGACTCTGAGACAGTGTAGTAATTTTTTTTTTTTAAACTACTTTGATACATAATATTATTTAACCACCTCGCCGCTGGTGGCCCGCTGCCTCTGCATGCAAGTTAAACAAACCGGCCGTCTGGCGCTGCGGCCGCTGGTGCAGGGTGCATGCTGTTACAGTGTTACTTAACCCTAAGAACTTGGTCAGAGGTCACTTACTAAACCAGCCAGCCTGCCATCTGAGATCTCTATTCTCTACAGTGACTGAGTCTGTGTCTGTCAGTGTCATGACAGTCTCACACAGTCAGTCACAGGCTCAGTGTACTGTACTGTCTCAGTTCTTGCAGGCCAGCAGAGGAGGACTCAGGAGGATTCAGGTCAGGATTTAGTAATCCTTCTCATTATGCAGCCCGGTCAGGAGGTGGTGCGGGCCGTGGGCCAGCGGCTGTGATGTCACAACAAGTAAGTTGACTCACCGCACCACGTGACATAGTGGAGGACTGGAGGGAGCGGGAGCCTCAGCCTGGGAGCAGCAGCAGCTGCGTGCCTGTGTCACAGCGTCGGTTAGTGACAGTGAACAGTGAGCACTGAGCTCGAGTAGACAAGCAGGCCATGTGGGGTCAGTGGTCATATGATGTGACACAGTGCTATCGAGTGGCCCAGCAGTCAGTGCAGTGGACAGTGGGAGAGCCAGCAGGGAGGGACAACACAGCACTGCCACTGTACTACTGAAGAGAGTGGCTGCAACTTTGGACAGCAGCACTGCAGCAGCCATTGGCAGAAGCAGAGCAGAGAGGCAGGCAGCAGGGGCAGGCCCTGGCACATCATCATTATTCGGTAACGTAACGGTTCAGTCATGTTTGTATGAAGTATATTATATATATTTTTTATATTATTATTGTGATTAACTTTTTGTGAAGTTGACTTGTGATGATACTATGATAGTATAGTGACTGAGACTGAGTGTGAAGTCCAGTAGAACTGTAGAAGACATACTACTGACTGTGTCAAAAATGTAAAAATCTGGCAGACTGTTTTATATAAGCATCATGGCATCTACACTTCATGCAGATATATTCATTTATGGTGGAGATATATTTATTCATAGTGTTTTTACTTGGAGCATTTTTGCAAAAGCACGTGTTGGGCTAAATTCTCTAGATAATCTAGACTAGAGAATGTAGCCCAACACCTGCTTTTGCAAAAATGCTCCAAGTAAAAACACTATGAATAAATATATCTCCAACATTATCCATAATGAATATATGTAATATGCATGAAGTGTAGATGCCATGATGCTTATATAAAACAGTCTGCCATTTTTTCTTTCTTAGTCATAGCAGCTTCTCAGTAATTTACTCTTCAGGCCTGCACAAAGTGTTTCTTTTTCTACTGAAAAACAAAAAAAGCAGTTCATAAAGTAAGGAGGTTTGTGTTTGTAAATTGTAACTATGCAATACAGACAAATCAGATGAGATCAACGGACAGTACTGGACACTAATAATCCTGAAAGGGATTTTGATTTAAGATTTTTTTTTTTACTGCCTACTCTAAGTTAGAAGCATTCTTCTTGCATATAAAGAACATTATTTCACAGAATATGAAGTTACTGTAAATAAAGCATTGTTGCATGGTGCATCATAAAAAATATTATCTCACAGAATATGAAGTATATATTTATATACTTCATATTCTGTGAGATATAATGTTCTTTATGATGGAAGAATGCTATGCTTTTAAATTAGAGCAGGCAGTAAAAAAATAAATAAATCTGAAATCCATTTCAGGATTATTAGTGTCCACCTGTCCGGTGATGTTTAAATCTTAGTTGCTTGTTTGGTCTTCTTATATCAGTGTTTTAAAGGGACATAACACTCAAAAGATTTTTTTTAAATTATTCAGACAGAGCATACAATTTAAAAAAACTTTCCAATCCACTTTGCTAATATACTGGTATCCTTTTATGAAGAAGCAGCAATGCACTACTGAGATCTATTTATTGCATCATTTGGGCCAATGGCAAGAGGCATATATGCTTTTAACAAAGGATACTAACAGAACAAGGAAAATTAGGTAAAATAAGTAAATTGAATAGTTGTTTAAAATGACATGCTCTATCTAAATCAAGTACATTTTGACTTTTTACCTAAGAGAGACTGTGTGAACCTATGTGTGTGTGTGAGAGAGAGACTGTGTGAGCCTATGTGTGTGTGTGAGAGAGAGAGACTGTGTGAACATATGTGTGTGTGTGAGATAGAGAGACTATGTGAACCTATGTGTGTGTGAGAGAGACTGTGTGAGCATATATGTGTGTGTGTGTGTGTGTGAGAGAGAGACTGTGTGAGTGGGCCTATGTGTGTGAGAGAGACTGTGTGAGTGGGCCTATGTGTGTGTGTGAGAGAGAGAGAGAGACTGTGTGAGTGTGAGAGAGACTGTAGCATGAGACTGTGTGAGTGTGTGTGTAAGTGCCCATGTGTGAGTTTGTGCATATGTGTTAATATGTATATACTCTAGAACCATTTTTTGTTGCGCTGTGTGTAATGCAAGGCTGAAGGGGCGAGGCGGAGCTGGAGGGGGCGGGGCTGACCCAAATGGGGCGGGACTGAGTCAGAGGGGGCTGGGCTGGGCTGGGCCATATAAATTTCCAGGGCTGGTCTGATTTCCCAGTCCGGCCCTGGTCTTATTTTGTGCACAAACTGAGCAGGAGGCAACATACGCAGCAACATCAGAACGAAGACCTGGCCACTAGAATTGTTGAGTGACAGACCAAATAATTTGGTTCTTGCCCGCGTGACCTGCGGCTTTAGGATAGTGGTAAGTGTGCAAAAGTTTAGTTCGAAGATTCTCAGAAACAAAACACTTACCACTAGGTGTCTCAGGAGGTGCATTGGTTTGTGCAGCCAGGATCTCCTCCCCCAAGGGAGAAGTCAAATTAGTACATATGGTAGCCAAAATATGGTCAGGAGGTATAACTAGAGTATGTACAGACTCCTCCTTGGACAGAGGTGAAAATTGTCGAAAGAGGGCATCAGCCCTAACATTCTTACTACCAGGCAGATAGGAGACCACATAATTAAATCGAGACAAAAATAACGACCATCTGGCCTGTCGGGGCGACAAACGTTTTGCTTCGGCTAGATAAAAATGAGCACTGATACACTAGTACCCTCAAGAAGATGCCACTATTCCTTGAGTGCCATAATTATGGCCAGTAATTCCCTGTCACCAATTTCATAATTGCACTCCGCTGGAGACAATTTCTTAGAGAAGAAACCGCACAGATGCAAGGAACTGCCAGGTGTAGGACATTGAGACAAGAGAACACCTACTCCAGTCTCAGACGCATCAACCTCAAGAACGAAAGGCAGGACAGGGTTAGGATGAGCCAGAACTGGAGCTGCAGCAAAGGTAGTCTTAAGACTATCAAAAGCCTTAATGGAAGTAGGTGACCAATGGAGTGGATCATTCTCTTTACGGGTCATGTCTGTGATAGGTTTGACCAAGGAAGAAGCGTTTTTCATAAACTTTCTATAGTAATTGGCGAAGCCCAAAAAACGTTGAATAGACCGAAGACCAACTGGGCGAGGCCACTGCAGAACTGCAGACAACTTGTCAGGATCCATGGAGAAACCTGCAACAGAGATAACATAACGTAGGAAGGTTACTTGAGTCTGATGGAACTCACATTTCGCAAGTTTACAAAACAGGCCGTTCTCACGTAGTCTCTGAAGAACACGTGTAACATCAGAACGATGAGCCTCAAGTGTGGGTGAGTGTATGAGGATGTTGTTTAAGTACACCACAACACACTGTTGCAACATATCTCATAGGACATCATTAATAAATTCCAGGAAAACAGCAGGAGCATTACATAGGCCAAAGGGCATTACAAGATATTCATAATGCCCGCTCCTGGTGTTAAATGCTGTTTTCCATTCGTGGCCCTCCTTGATCCTAACGAGATTGTACGCTCCTCTCAAATCAAGTTTAGAAAAGACCATAGCTCCCTTGAGGCGGTCAAAGAGTTCCATAATGAGCAGAATAGGGTATGCATTTTTAATAGTAAGTCGATTAAGACCCCTATAATCGATGCATGGTCTTAATTCGCCACCCTTTTTCTTCACAAAGAATAAGCCAGCACCTGCAGGAGAGCAGGATTTGCGGATGATCCCCCGCGACAGAGCATCGTCAACATACTCCTCCATAGCACAATTCTCTGCAACAGACAGAGGGTAAACCTGGCCCCGAGGAGGAATGGCTCTGGGTTGCAGGTCTATGGCAAAATCGTAAGACCAGTAAGGAGGCAACCTACCGGCACGCACCTTGTCAAAAAAGTCTAGGAACTCTCGGTACTCCTCTGGCAATTGAGATACCGAGGAAGTGTACAAGACTTTAACTGATTTCTGAAGACAAGTGGAAATACATTGTGGAGACCATGACAAAATTTTGGACCTGTGCCAGTTGAGACTGGGATTGTGCTTTTGGAGCCAGGGATAACTCAGAACAACTGGAAAATGTGGAGAGTTTATCACCTGGAACTGGAGGGTTTCAAAATGGATAGCCCCAACAGCCATGGATAACGGAGCAGTTTCGTAAATAACGAGTGCCGGCTGAAGGGGTTTGCCATCAATGGCCTCAATAGCAAGCGGAACGGACCGAGGCAAAACAGGAATGGAGTGCTTTGATACAAAAGCATTGTCAATAAAAAAACCTGCAGCACCGGAGTCAACAAGAGCCTCGGTGAGTATGGAGGAGTCCACCCAGGAAAGGACAACCATGACCAAAGGTTTCTCCTTTAGCGGTTCTGGGGATGAGGATAAACCACCCAAGGTCTGCCCCCGACAGGACCTTAGGTGCGAGCATTTCCCTGCCGTGTAGGACAAGACTGTAAAAGGTGGCCCTGTAACCCACAATAGAGGCAGAGCCCCTCCCTTATCCTAAAGGCCCTCACTGCCACGGAGAGACGTGTGAATCCCAACTGCATCAGCTCAGAATTACCTGGTGACTCGGGACCAGGAGGCATGGGAAGAGAGGGAGGCATGGGTGGGAATGAACATGTAAGAGACAACTGAACAGGATGCTTCCACAAGCGCTCCTTGAAAGAGGGCCTCTCTCTGAGTCTGATGTGATTTAGGATCAAAAAACACATCAATGCCTCTAGATCCTCTGGTCAATCTCTGGCGGCAACTTCATCTTTAATCACATAAGAGAGCCCATGAAAGAAGGCGGCAACAAGGGCTTCATTGTTCCAACCTACCTCTGCGGCAAGTGTACGGAACTCAATGGCATACTGAGCAACAGATCTTGTACCTTGCTAAATGGACATGAGTCGTTTAGCAGCAGAGGAGGAGCGAGCCGGAACATCAAATATCCTTCGAAAGGAGGCCAAAAATTCAGGGTAATTTGAAATCACAGGTTTATTAGTCTCCCACAAGGGATTAGCCCAGGCAAGAGCTGTGTCAGAGAGTAATGAGATGAGAAATCCCACCTTAGCTCTGTCAGAGGGAAACGCCTGAGGTAACATCTCAAAGTAATTGCCCACCTGGTTCAAAAACCCTCTGCACTGAATAGGATTGCCTCCATATAGCTGAGGTATAGGTGCAGAACCGGACATGCTCCTGGTGCGACTAGGTGCAGCAGTGGAAAACAGGAGCAGCCATAACTTGCGGGACACTTTGGTTCAAATGTGCAGTGTGAGTCAGCAGGGTTTGCAGGGCTAGTGCAAATTGATCCAAGCGATAATCCTGTTCATCCATCCTGGAAATGATGGTAGGTAAAGGTGGATAATTTGCAACATCAGGATTCATGGCCCTTGCGTAATGTCAGGGGGCCAGGAATCAGACTGAGACGAGAAGTGCAAAAATAATCACACCTTTATTAATAACAAAATATAATAAAAGTCCACAAGTCAAACAACAAGCCAGGAGTCAAAGCCAGAGCTGGTAGTCAGACGAGCCGAGTCAGGAGCCAAAGCGAATAGTCAGAAGAGGCGAGTCAGGAGCCAAAGCGAGTAGTCAGACGAGCCGGAATCAGCAACAAGGAGAACAGCAGAGTCAGGAACAAGCCAGGGATCAGGAACCAGGAGGGACATCAGACAGCCAGGTAATACACAGGAACTGGAACTCACAAACAAGTCTGAGACAACGCAAGGGCAAAGCATACTGAACAGAGGCCCTTTAAATAAGAAATGATGACATCACAATTCTGAGACTGCAACCTGTTTCACACGGATGATGTACACCAGTCTGGCCATAAGAGGGCATACAAGAAATGAGCAGCATTACACACTCTGCACCAGACTCAGCAAGAGAGGTGAGTAAAATGGCTGCCAGCAGCACATGGCAAACAAATCAGGGAAAAAACCCTGACACCCCTGACTTGCTAAAGAAGCTGAGGGTAAAGGTGATGGACTGGACAAGCATTTCTCCAGACCTAAACCCTATTGAGCATCTGTGGGACATCCTCAAACAGAAGGTGGGGGACTGCAAGGTCTCTAACATCCTCCAGCTCTGTGATGTCGTCATGGAGGAGTGGAAGAGGACTCCAGTGGCAATCTGTGAAGCTCTGGTGAACTCCATGCCCAAGAGGGTTAAGGCAGTGCTGGAAAATATTGGTGGTCATTTCCACTTTTGTTGCCAACGGTTTAGACTTTAATGGCTGTGTGTTGAGTTATTTTGAGGGGAAAGCAAATTTACACTGTTATACAGGCTGTACACTCACTACTTTACATTGTAGCAAAGTATAATTTCTTCAGTGTTGTCACATGAAAAGATATAATAAAATATTTACAAAAATGTGAGGGGTGTACTCACTTTTGTGAGATTCTGTATAATCATGTATATTTATAGATATACAGGGAGTGCAGAATTATTAGGCAAATGAGTATTTTGACCACATCATCCTCTTTATGCATGTTGTCTTACTCCAAGCTGTATAGTCTTGAAAGCCTACTACCAATTAAGCATATTAGGTGATGTGCATCTCTGTAATGAGAAGGGGTGTGGTCTAATGACATCAACACCCTATATCAGGTGTGCATAATTATTAGGCAACTTCCTTTCCTTTGGCAAAATGGGTCAAAAGAAGGACTTGACAGGCTCAGAAAAGTAAAAAATAGTGAGATATCTTGCAGAGGGATGCAGCACTCTTAAAATTGCAAAGCTTCTGAAGTGTGATCATCGAACAATCAAGTGTTTCATTCAAAATAGTCAACAGGGTCGCAAGAAGCGTGTGGAAAAACCAAGGCGCAAAATAACTGCCCATGAACTGAGAAAAGTCAAGTGTGCAGCTGCCAAGATGCCACCAGTTTGGCCATATTTCAGAGCTGCAACATCACTGGAGTGCCCAAAAGCACAAGGTGTGCAATACTCAGAGACATGGCCAAGGTAAGAAAGGCTGAAAGACGACCACCACTGAACAAGACACACAAGCTGAAACTTCAAGACTGGGCCAAGAAATATCTCAAGACTGATTTTTCTAAGGTTGTATGGACTGATGAAATGAGAGTTAGTCTTGATGGGCCAGATGGATGGGCCCGTGGCTGGATTGGTAAAGGGCAGAGAGCTCCAGTCCGACTCAGACGCCAGCAAGGTGGAGGTGGAGTACTGGTTTGGGCTGGTATCATCAAAGATGAGCTTGTGGGGCCTTTTCGGGTTGAGGATGGAGTCAAGCTCATCTCCCAGTCCTACTGCCAGTTTCTGGAAGACACCTTCTTCAAGCAGTGGTACAGGAAGAAGTCTGCATCCTTCAAGAAAAACATGATTTTCATGCAGGACAATGCTCCATCACACGTGTCCAAGTACTCCACAGCGTGGCTGGCAAGAAAGGGTATAAAAGAAGAAAATCTAATGACATGGCCTCCTTGTTCACCTGATCTGAACCCCATTGAGAACCTGTGGTCCATCATCAAATGTGAGATTTACAAGGAGGGAAAACAGTACACCTCTCTGAACAGTGTCTGGGAGGCTGTGGTTGCTGCTGCACGCAATGTTGATGGTGAACAGATCAAAACACTGACAGAATCCATGGATGGCAGGCTTTTGAGTGTCCTTGCAAAGAAAGGTGGCTATATTGGTCACTGATTTGTTTTTGCTTTGTTTTTGAATGTCAGAAATGTATATTTGTGAATGTTGAGATTTTATATTGGTTTCACTGGTAAAAATAAATAATTGAAATGGGTATATATTTGTTTCTTGTTAAGTTGCCTAATAATTATGCACAGTAATAGTCACCTGCACACACAGATATCCCCCTAAAATAGCTATAACTAAAAACAAACTAAAAACTACTTCCAAAACTATTCAGCTTTGATATTAATGAGTTTTTTGGGTTCATTGAGAACATGGTTGTTGTTCAATAATAAAATTAATCCTCAAAAATACAATTTGCCTAATAATTCTGCACTCCCTGTAGATATACATTGTACAAAAAAAAAAACACATCAGATATATGTAGAAATATTTATTTAGGAATGATTAGAACATATTTGTCTACGTGCACAACATTGTAATGTGAAATATTCATATTTTCATGTTGGTTTAGCGCAAATGAGAATATGCAATTGTGTTTGTGCGAGAGTGGGGTGTTTTTCCACTTTTTCCCTCCATTGACTTTTATGGTGGAATACGTGACCTCGCACGAGATATTCTAACTTTGGGTTTTTGCGCTAGTGCGAAAACAGTTTACTTTCAACTCATAATTCGAGTGCAAGCCAATGAGCGTTAAATTCTTAATTCTAGCTAAATGAATGCTTAAAGGAACATGCCACCCACATTTTTTCTTTTATGATTTTTAAAGAGCATGCAATTATAAACATCTTTCTAATTTACTTATATTATCTAATTTGTTTTATTCTCTTGATATTCTTTGATGAAAAGCATATCTAGATATGCTCACTAGCTGCTGATTGGTTGCTGCACATAGAAGCCTCGTGTGATTGGCTCACCATGTGCATTGCTTTTTCTTCAACTAAGGATATTTAAAAAATGAAGCAAAATAAATAATAGAAGTAAATTGTAATGTTGTTTAAATTTCTATTCTCTATCTGAATCATGAAAGAAAGATTTTGGGTTTAGTGGCCCTTTAAGCTGGAGCGTTAATTTGTGCTCCACTCGTAATCTGGCCCTAAATAAATGATTGCTTGAATTATGTAGTCAGAGCAAGGAATAGTATGAAAAAAAGTTGTTTTACCACATATAATTAAACAATGTATATTAATTTCTTGAGGCGTTTAATGTCCCTTTAAGAAATACATAATTAATTATTAGGACAATATTTAACTCCTTCAGGAGCATGAAACCCGTTTTTTTTATATGATTCACTTAGAGCATAAAAAAGCAATTTTCCAATTTACTTTTTTTTTCTTTTTCAAAAGAAACATAAACATGACATAATATCCACGCGTCAGATATTGCCATCCAATCTGACAGTTCCATTAATTTAAAATATACAGTTCTAACAAACTTCCTAGTTTCACCAAAAAGAGACACCTTATATGCATATAACAAAAAAAAACAGACCAAGAGAACAAAAAAAACACCATTCTTTAGGTTTCTGCCATTTCCCTTATGCCTTCAAATACCTAATCGGCTGTACAAAAATTTGTTGGTAAATCTATTACCTCCACCATCGTATTATTACCACATCTAACTAGTATTTCATCGCTTCCTAGTGTATACTATGTCTCTCTAAGATTCTTTACTTCTTTTGACCGATTAACTTTAATTCCTATGGATGTACTGGCAATTGCCATGGCCCCCCTCGTATAAGAATTTATATTTATAGGATGGAAGGGTACTAACATAAATTTGATCTAGGTCATGTGGGGGGTCGAGAGAAAAAAAAAGGGGGGGGGGAGGGTAAATAAAAATGAAAAATATTCTCTCTTTCCCCCTTTTCTCTTTCCATTCTCCTCTCATCTACACAATAGTATAGCGGGAAACCCTTTTCATCTCTCCCCGGGAATCCCAGAATATCAGGGGAACCAATATCTAGGTAAATTACCAATTTCCATTTGTTGCTTGATCCATTCCGCCGCCTTAAAACCTTACACTATCTGTATCTGTGCATCTACTGGAAGTGAGATAATATATGCTTTCCATTTGGTGAAGAAGCGTCGTATATGTTTATTATATATTTTTACATTAAACTGTTCCAGAACCATCTGGTATTGTACATTCTTTAAAAAGTCTGAGAACTTGGGTCCTTTATTACCTTTCCTGTTCCTTAGTATCAGATTCCTTCCTACCAAAATTATTGTATTAATAAATTTGTAGTTTGGGATGACAGATGAATAGGCGTATAGAAAAAATATCTGGCTGGGTTTTAGTTTAAACTGATCTCCCACTGTCTTAGCACACCAAAAGTTTATTTTTTTCCCCCGAATTGACAGATCTTAGGGCATGCCCATAGGCAATGAACCAAATCTGCATTATACACACCACACTTGGGACATTTCCCTTCCACCAGTGCCCATTTAGCTATTCTTGCTGGCGTTAAATATGCCATATTTAAAATCTTAACTTGAGATTCTCTCCAGTTAATCGAGGCTGCGGCTTTAGCTAAAAGACCAACACTTTGTGCTATCATTTTCTTATCCACAGATAAATTGGCTCTATTCCATTTTTCAACTATCTTGAGGATTTATACTTCCCCGTGAAAGTTCACTAACATGTTGTAGATCAGTGAGATAGAAGTCTTCCCATCGTAGTATCACTTGATCACCTCATCCAATTTCTTCTGCACTAGATCTAATCCAGTTTCTATTCTCACCTTCCTTATCCAGTGTCTAACTTGCAAATATGCATAGAACGAGGTTCTTGGTAAATTGTAGATCAATCTCAATTCTTCAAAAGTTCTTACTAATAAAGTTTTTTCTCTCCACACACCTGTCCTATAAATTCAAGTCCATTTCGTGCCCATAACGTAAACTCGGACTTACCTAGTCCTGATGGAAAATCTGGATTACCTATCAATGGAAGAAATTCCGATCTACGATAATCTACCCTTATCTCGGCGCACATCTTCTGCCATGCCACGATAATATATTTAAACAAGTATAATTGTGTGATGGTACTAGGCAATTTTGGGGAGGGGCAATGTAAGATTGCTTTTAAGGTAAAGGGCGTAATTATGTTAGATTCTATTTAAAAAAAGGTAGTATAATCTCTCTCAACAATCCAATCCAGTGCGAATTTACAGAGCGCAGCATAATTATAAAATCTAATGTTTGGACATGCCAAGCCCCCATATATTTTAGGGAGCGTTAGTGTATGCAAAGCAATTCAAGCTTTCTTCCCCTGCAAGATAAACTTATTGAAACTCCTATGAAGAAAGGATATATCTTTATTATGCAGGAGAAAGGGTAGGTTTTGAAGATATATAACAGTTTAGGAAATATAATTGTTTTTATTAACATGATCCACGCCGTGATTGATAATGGAAGATCCATCCAGTTCTGTAGTTTAACTTGAAACTCCTCAAGACACTTGGTAAGATTCAATTCATACCATTGTGATGGGTTACTACTTAAAGTGATACCCAAATACTTGATCTGTTTAGTTAACTGGAAAGGTTGTGATACCCTGTGTGATGGCTTATAAATCCACATCAGTTCAGATTTTTCATTATTTATCTTTTATCCTGAGAAAGAACTAAACAGCTCCAGAATTTGGAGTACCTGTGGTATGGGCTCCATTATCTTACTCAAGAACAGTAGAAGATCATCAGCAAAAAGAGACAATAACGTCTCCTGCCTTCCTATCTGAATGCCTTTTACTTCCTGTCTAAGATAGATCGCAAGCGGTTCCAAAATTAGGTTGAACAACAGAGGTGACAATGGGCACCCCTGGCGTGTACCTCTCTTCAAAGAAAATTTGTCTGATAAATCTCTGTTAACTATGACTGATGAGAGTGGTGCTTTATATAGCGATCGGACAAACTGTTGAAAAATCCCCATCAGACCAAAACCCTCCAGAGAGGTAAAAAGATGGTCCCAACTGATCGAGTCAAATGCTTTCTCAGCATCGACTGCTAAAATTGCCAAATTCGGCTTCATACACATTTTTTTAACGGCAATCTTATTCCAGTAAAGCTCTAATATTAGTTAAGCTTTCCGTTTTAAACCGGACTTCTACCCTTCATGAACCCTGTCTTGTCTGGTTGTATAATATAGTTCATGCATAGTTTTAATCTATTAGCTATGATTGCGGTCAGGATTTTATAGTCCTGGTTCAAAAGGGAGATAGGTCTATAGGATGTTGGGAGTTTCAGGTCTTTACCATTTTTAAGTATTAACGTTATATTTGAGGCTGCAAATAATGGGGAATGAGGTTTCTTTTCAATGAAGTACTCATTGAAAAATGCACTCAAAATAGGGAGAACTTGGTCCTTTAATAATTTATAAAATTCTGCTGGTAAGGCATCTGGGCATGGGGTTTTGCCTGATTTTAATCAATTTATAACTTCCAAGATTTCATCTGAAGTGATGGGTTTATTTAGTTTTTGGAGATCAGCTGTCGAGACTTGGGGGAGGGTTATATTGTGCCAGAATCTTTCTTTTTTTACTAATATTACTCTGTGCTGGTGAGTAAACCTCCTGAAAATATCTTAAAAATGCTTGTCTAATTTCTGCAGCTTTAGTTAACCTTTCGTTATGAACTTTCAGGGCAGCTATACAATTTTTCTGTCGTCTTATCTTAATAATTTTAGCGAGGTATTTTGCTGATATGCCCTGTATGCCTGCAAAAAATACTTTTTGTTTTTGTTCCTCTAAAGTCATATTTTGTTTCAGGAATGGGCCCTGTTCTAATCTACTCTCTTTATATTTATTCCATAAAGGGATGGACAGAGTATTTAAATATCGCCTATAACTATTCTTTACTGCATTCGATAATTGCTCCTCTCTTTTTCTCCTTAAGATTTTACTTTTGCATAGATAGGCCTTTATAGCCCCTCTGAACACTGCTTTTGCAGTTTCCCAGAGAATTTCCGGCCTGTCCATATAATCAATATTAAACTCCAAAAACTCTTTCCACTCCTTATGTAACCAGGCTTTACAATGTTAATTATGTTCAAGATATTGAGGAAAAAACAATCTGTTATTTGCTGCCAACTGCTCCCTATATCCTATCTCTAAGGTAATTATAGCATGATCTGACAGCACAATTTCCCTTATGCCTGACTTAATTTCCATTCCCATCATACTTTGTGAAATTAAAAAAAAACAAAATCGATTCTGGAAAATCCTATATGACTCGGATTCACACGTATACTATCTGGCGTCAGGATTTTGCAGACGCCAGATATCTTTCACGCCCAGTTTCTTACATACATTTTGTAATATTTTAGCTTCTCTAGCTTTTCTGGTTAAATGCCTTATATTGGCTCTATTTAACGTATATGAAAAAGTCATATTGAAGTCTCCTACTAGCACTATATTCTTCCCTATAAATGTAAATAACTTGAGACTAAGTGCCTCCCAAAATCCCCTCTCCAGCTTATTTGGTCCATATATATTACAAAATACAAATAAGTTCTTATTGATCAAGACTTCAATTATTTGGTATCTGCCTTCTGGGTCATTTTCAGTAGATGTTATCTGATAAGATAAGTCTTTATTAAACAATGTGGCCAGGCCTCTTTTCTTTTTCTCAAAGGCTGTTGAAATCACCTCCCCCACCCATTTCGTTTTTAACATCAAGGATTCCCGGGGATTCAGATGTGTCTCCTGAATAAATGCTATGTCAGGTTTACTTTTCCCTAATTGTTTTATCATGTTTCCTCTTTTTTTTTTTTTTTTATATATTTTTATTGAGGGCAAAAAAGAAATATACAGACACATATAGGTACATTGAATAGATATAAAGTCATACAATCAGTATTCTTCATGGCAGGATAATGATATACACAATAATATGGGGTACCGTAAAATATAATAACACCATCTATATAATAATATCGGCAACTGTCTAATTAATACCAGAAGAATAGCATCCAACATATTATAGTTCTTGGACCTCCAGTGTGGCTAACTGGAAATATATAAGGAGGTTACTAGTATTATCAGGCCACTTTTGGACCTTAAAGCATATCAGAACATATATATATATATTAACTTAAGAAAGAGCTAAGGCTGCATCTGAGGTAGGGACTCAATATAGCCTAACATTATGAGTATTTATTGGCCAATGTAGGAGCTGGGATATCTTTTCACTGATAAGGATAATCTTTGCATTTTCATATACTAACAATATAAAAAGAAAACCTTGCAAAGCTGATGTGGAACTTATTTAAAATACACCTATGGACAAGAGAAAGAGACAGACATTGTCATTGTTTTATGGTTGATAAGGGATTCAGAAGACCATATCTTCAGGAAGGCTAGTATCCACCCCTCTCCTATTTGAATATATGCGAAGGGTATGACGTAAAAAACCCAACGTGAAAACTATTTTAGGACTTATAAACCTTGTATTAAGATAATTAGGAGAAAAAAGAGCACTCTTAAAATAATTGCCAACTCTCCCACCTATTAGTAAAGGTAGTTACATGGTAAGGTGAGGGCTGCTACAAAAGTAGGAAATACAGTGGCTAAGCCGCACTGCCTCAGCTGCTGGCAATACGGCCTGACACCAGGCCTTGATCTAGCTGACCTTGATAAAGTAGTATGAATGTTGGGAGAGAAGGGAAGTAGGAGAGGAGGGGGAGGAGGGGAAGGGGAGCCCCCACATGCAACCACACATCAATTTTCCCTTTTGTATGCGGACCACATAGTGGAAACCTTGCGAAGCCTGACTATTTCTTCACTGTAACCAGCTATCCCTTATTAATCTAAACCATTATTCTGGCAGAAGGTTTGTAATTCCTCCACTTTGTTGAAAGTCATCATGTCGCTATCTTTGTCCAAGACTATTTTGGCAGGGTAAATTAACCTTGCTTTCAGATTTGCTTTAATTAGCCTCGAACAATATGGCGCCATTTCCCTCCGTTTATTTTGGGTTTCCACTGAAAAATCCTGGAATATAAGAACTTTGTGCTGTCCTATCAGAATATTATTGTTCTTACGATATAGCCTCAAAATATGAAATTAATCCTGAAAGTTCAAAGCTCTTGGTTTTACAGTTCGTCAGGATTTCTACGTGGGGGGCCTATTCTGTGGGCTCTTTCTATCGGAATCACAATATTCTCAATAATGCTTCCTACTAATTGGGGAATTTCACTGCTGCAAATTTAATTAGGTCCTGAAACTCCTCAGTTTCGGGAAGTCCTATAACCCTGAGGTTGTTACGCCGCTATCTGTCTTCTAGTTCTTCCATTCTTATTTGTAGAGTATTTAACTTGTTGCTATGTTCAGTAATAATTTGTTCCTGGGATAAAGATCTATCCTCTGTGTCTGAAATTTTATTTTCTAATTCTGTCATTCTTGCAGAGAATTGTTTGACTTCACCTGTCAGATTGGCCATTTCTTGTTTTAACTAGTCAAATTGTGGCATAAAACATTCTGAAACTTGTTGCAACAGTACGGCTGTATCTAAATGACCAGAGTTTGGATCGCTACTAGGTTCTATTGAACTATAATTAGACTTGGGGTTTCTTTCCTTATGTTTAGGTGGCATGACTGGTGAATTAGGTTTAGAATGTGATATAAACCTTTCCATGTGAAAATATAAAATGCAATATGAAATAGCGAATCAAGTGAAAGTGCACGTGCCACTGCACGTGCCACACAGTCTTGTGTAGCTCACAAACAAACCCTTTGGGTGTTATAAATCCAAAACACAAACAAGTGTTAAAACAGTATTATATTGCCACTTAAAAAACTACCTCCCACCCAGCCACTATCCTAGAAAGAAAAACAATTATTTATGCTACAATGCACTAAATAATATATGGTGCTTCCCATACAGGTGACATTAGCTATCCAAATCTACTAAACTTGGTATTTCAGCTCCATAAAAAACAAACAAAAAAACTTCCATGCCCAGACCATATCCTGCTGAATCCACCTATTCTTAACTCATAAGTACTTATCAATACGTGGCCCCTTAGCCTAACTTCCCTATTGGGTTTGCAGGCCCAAACAATGGCGTCACTAGGGTTGGTGTCACCCGGTGCGGTAAGTCATGGTGTCACCCCCCCAGAAAGCAGACACACACAAAAACACAGACAAACACCATACAAACACTCAGACACACTTAAAAATATACTCAGATGCACACACAAACACTTGGAAACACACTCAGACACACACACAAAAACACACACACAAAAACACTGAAACACACAAAAACTCAGACACACACATACAAAATATGTAAACTGCACTGCATTAATTATGAAGCTCATGCCTAGAGCTGCTCCCTGGCTCAGCAGAACATCAAATGAAAGATAAACAGAGCACTCTAAAATAAATCACTGAAGAAAAGGTTTAGGCGCGCAAACTATGAAAATTCTACTCTCTGACTCTGTTCCAAGTCTGTCAGTGCACAGCCCTGGGCCGCATGTCACTGAGCAGTGAGCACAGATAGGCAGGCAGGTTTAGGCTAGCAACGCAACTTTGCAAGCCCCACTGCACACCCACAACATTCATAGTGAAATTGGGCAGGGGAGGAGCAAAGAAATTGCAGCACTGGCTCAAGGGGCAAAAAATTTGTGTGTCTACAACTTCCCCAGTCCCACTAATGTTCACAAATGTCAGCCTCTAATAAAATAATCTATGCATCTCAACATTGTATTTCTTTGAATTTCAATAAAATTTAAAAAAAAAAAAAAAAACATTTTTTTTTGGTGTCACCCCTGGAGGGTGTCACCCAGGTGCGGCCCGCACCCCCCGCACCCCCTTAGTGACGCCACTGGGCCCAAACGTATATCTTATTTATGTAAGGCTAAACAATATGAAAATGTAACTTTATATCAAGAGATTATTGACACATATAGCAACTACTCCTGTCTACAATCAACAATGTCTCGACTGTTCGGGCACTCAGCTATACTTATACAAAGCATCATTAGCCCCAAGAGACTACTGGCTCCCAGTCAGTCCCAAAGTATTGAGTCACTTTTTGCAAACTTGAAATTTCAGCACTCAGTTAGGGCTCATCCAGCCCCACTCCATCTTTCAGTGCTTGTTCACATCAATTCCTGTCAAGCCCACAGTTCATGCAGATAGCACTCAAGCCCACTTCAGTCACTTTGAGTTGCTTTGTAGGAGCCACTTTGTTTCCAGCATGTCACTCAAAAAAGTCTTTACAATATCCCGTTGTCCGTAGGGTATACTTTAAAGTGGTCTTAACCTCCTGCAATATTTATCTCCGCTATTTGGCCAAAAGAGTCTCTAACGCTGTACTTCCCAACAGGGTGTTATAGGAAAAAGTCTGTCTTAGAGACGTTATACAACCATATCCGCTGTCTCTCCTGCTACGTCTCTTTTGGTCTCCAGCTAGGTCAGTCAACCAACTAATCAAGTAGTGGCCTGCCTTTAGTTAACAAATACCAAGTACCAATTACCCCACCAGCCTGCCTTTTAGTTTCGATAAGTGCTGTACTCCCCTTTTTAACTTTCAGCCACATACAAATAGGGATAATGTGTAGCTTAATACTTGCGTTTGAGTTGACACGGGAACCGGCTTCTCTCTGCTTTGACGCAAACTTATTTAGCTGGTCTGCGGTGGGAGGGATCTAACAGGACCAGACACCTCCGGTACCCGTAGCCTTCAACCTATCCACACGGGTCACCAGCTGGTTCATTTTGCGGTTCCCTTAAGCTCCTTTTGTCGATGCCTTTTTCCAGCGCTCCTCTTCATCCACTCATGCTGGTGGGGTATAGAACGCCTTTTGGCATAGTGATTCTGCATCGAGTCCGTCTGCAATTGGAGACTTCCTTGTGCTATGGGGTTCACAAGGTACCTGGGTCCGTACCGCAGTGTCTTCTCCGCAGCCAAGGATTAGCAGCACCTTAGGTCGATTTCAACAGCCCCTTCGATACAGAGCTTGGCTTCAGCGTGCCAGCACTGACTCCTCCCAACCAGAAGCCTCCACTTCCAATTTACTTTTATTATCAAATTTGTTTCATTCTATTGATACAATTTGTTGAAGGAGCAACAATGTGATACTGGGAGCTAGCTAAGTACACCTGGTGACAAGGGGAATAGATTGTTTGCGCAGCCACCAATCAGCAGCTAACTCCCAGTAGTGCACTGCTGCTCATGATTCTACCAATGTATGCTTTTCAACAAAGTATACCAAGAAAATGAAGCAAGTTAGATAATACTAGTAAATCAGGAGGTTGTTTATAATGGTATGTTCTTTTATAAAAGTTTATTTTTTACTTTATTTTGACTTTCAATATGTAGTTAAACACACAGTCCTGGAACAACCCCATTTGCTCTAGAGTGTTACACAAGCACAGATATAACTGCATCTAATCACACTGCAAGGGTTAAACACACAGTAAAAAAGGGATTTGTTTGCTTTAACCCCTTAACGACCAAGGACGTGCCAGGAACGTCCTACAAAAAAACACCCTTAATGACCAAGTACGTTCCTGTCACATCCTCTGGGGTCCTCTTCCAGCTGCTTCGAGGGAATTGCAGTGATGCCTCGATATTCAGGCATCTCTGCAATACCCTTTTTACCCCAATGATGCAGGGAGAGCCATATATGTCTGCTATTTTTTAACAAAGGGGATCCAAGAGAATAATTTACAACCATTTGTGCCATAATTGCATAAGCTGTTTGTAAATAATTTCAGTGAGAAACCTAAAATTGTGTTTTTTTTATTTGATCGCATTTGGCTGTGAAATGGTGGCATGAAATATACCAAAATGGACCTAGATCAATACTTTGGGTTGTCTACTACACTAAACTAAAGCTAAAATTAACCCTACAAGCTCCCTACATGCTCCCTAATTAACCCCTTCACTGCTGGGCATAATACACATGTGGTGCGCAGTGGCATTTAGCGGCCTTCTAATTACCAAAAAGCAACGCCAAAGTCATATATGTCTGCTATTTCTGAACAAAGGGGATCCCAGAGAATCATTTACAACCAATTGTGCCATAATTGCAAAAGCTGTTTGTAAATAATTTCAATGAGAAACCTAAACGGCTAGATTACGAGTTGTGCGTTAGGTTTAAAAAGCAGCGTTAAGAGGTCCTAACGCTGCTTTTTAACGCCCGCTGGTATTACGAGTCTTGCAGGTACAGGTGTACTGCTCACTTTTTTAGCCAGACTTGGAAATACCGCAAATCCACTTACGTAAATTGCGTATCCTATTTTTTCAATGGGACTTGCATAGTGCCGGTATTACGAGTCTGCCAAAAAGTGAGCGGTACACCCTCTCCTGTCAAGACTGGTACCACATTTTAAAGTCAGTAGTTAAGAGTTTTACACTACAACGCCGTAGCATAAAACTCTTGTGCTAAAAAGTACACTAACACCCATAAACTACATATTAACCCCTAAACCGAGGCCCTCCCGCATCGCAAACACTAAAATAAATTTTTTAACCCCTAATCTGCCAAACCGGACATCACCGCCACTATAATAAACACATTAATCCCTAAACCGCTGCATTCCCGCCTCACAAACATTAGATAAATATTATTAACCCCTAATCTGTTGTCCATAACAACGCCGATACCTACCTACATTTATTAACCCCTAATCTGCCGCCCCCAACATCGCCGCCACTATACTAAATGTATTAACCCCTAAACCTAAATCTAATCCTAACCCTAACACCCCCTAACTTAAATAGAATTAAATGAAATCTAAATAAAAATTCATATCATTAACTAAATAATTCCTATTTAAAACTAAATACTTACCTATAAAATAAACCCTAAGCTAGCTACAATATAACTAATAGTTACCTTTTAGCTAGGTTAGGATTTATTTTTATTTTACAGGCAAGTTTGTATTTATTTTAACTAGGTAGAATAGTTATTAAATAGTTATTAACAATTTAATAACAACCTATCTAAGATAAATACAAAGTTACCTGTAAAATAAAACCTAACCTAAGTTACAATTAAACCTAAAACTACACTATAATTAAATTATTTCCCTAAATTAAATACAATTAAATAAAATTGTCTAAAGTACAAAAAAACCAAACACTAAATTACAGAAAAAAATAAACAAATTACAAGATTTTTAAACTAATTACACCTAATCTAATCCCCCCCAAAAATAAAAAAGCCCCCCAAAATAAAAAAAGCCCTACCCTACACTAAATTACAAATAGCCCTTAAAAGGGCCTTTTGCGGGGCATTGCCCTAAAGTAATCAGCTCTTTTACCTGTAAAAAAAATTACAAATCCCCCCCAACATTAAAATCCACCACCCACACAACCAACCCTACTCTAAAACCCACCCAATACCCCCTTAAAAAAAACTAACACTAACCCCTTGAAGATCACCTTACCGGGAGAAGTCTTCATCCAACCGGGCCGAAGTCCTCAACGAAGCTGGGAGAAGTCTTCATCCAAGCCTGGCGAAGTGGTCCTCCAGACGGGCAGAAGTCTTCATCCAGACGGCATCTTCAAGGGTTTAGTGTTAGGTTTTTTTAAGGGGGTATTGGGTGGGTTTTAGAGTAGGGTTGGTTGTGTGGGTGGTGGGTTTTAATGTTGGGGGGATTTGTAATTTTTTTTACAGGTAAAAGAGCTGATTTCTTTGGGCCCTTTTAAGGGCTATTTGTAATATACAGGGAGTGCAGAATTATTAGGCAAATGAGTATTTTGACCACATCATCCTCTTTATGCATGTTGTCTTACTCCAAGCTGTATAGGCTCGAAAGCCTACTATCAATTAAGCATATTAGGTGATGTGCATCTCTGTAATGAGAAGGGGTGTGGTCTAATGACATCAACACCCTATATCAGGTGTGCATAATTATTAGGCAACTTCCTTTCCTTTGGCAAAATGGTTCAAAAGAAGGACTTGACAGGCTCAGAAAAGTCAAAAATAGTGAGATATCTTGCAGAGGGATGCAGCACTCTTAAAATTGCAAAGCTTCTGAAGCGTGATCATCGAACAATCAAGCGTTTCATTCAAAATAGTCAACAGGGTCGCAAGAAGCGTGTGGAAAAACCAAGGCGCAAAATAACTGCCCATGAACTGAGAAAAGTCAAGCGTGCAGCTGCCAAGATGCCACTTGCCACCAGTTTGGCCATATTTCAGAGCTGCAACATCACTGGAGTGCCCAAAAGCACAAGGTGTGCAATACTCAGAGACATGGCCAAGGTAAGAAAGGCTGAAAGACGACCACCACTGAACAAGACACACAAGCTGAAACGTCAAGACTGGGCCAAGAAATATCTCAAGACTGATTTTTCTAAGGTTTTATGGACTGATGAAATGAGAGTGAGTCTTGATGGGCCAGATGGATGGGCCCGTGGCTGGATTGGTAAAGGGCAGAGAGCTCCAGTCCGACTCAGACGCCAGCAAGGTGGAGGTGGAGTACTGGTTTGGGCTGGTATCATCAAAGATGAGCTTGTGGGGCCTTTTCGGGTTGAGGATGGAGTCAAGCTCAACTCCCAGTCCTACTGCCAGTTTCTGGAAGACACCTTCTTCAAGCAGTGGTACAGGAAGGAGTCTGCATCCTTCAAGAAAAACATGATTTTCATGCAGGACAATGCTCCATCACACGCGTCCAAGTACTCCACAGCGTGGCTGGCAAGAAAGGGTATAAAAGAAGAAAATCTAATGACATGGCCTCCTTGTTCACCTGATCTGAACCCCATTGAGAACCTGTGGTCCATCATCAAATGTGAGATTTACAAGGAGGGAAAACAGTACACCTCTCTGAACAGTGTCTGGGAGGCTGTGGTTGCTGCTGCACGCAATGTTGATGGTGAACAGATCAAAACACTGACAGAATCCATGGATGGCAGGCTTTTGAGTGTCCTTGCAAAGAAAGGTGGCTATATTGGTCACTGATTTGTTTTTGTTTTGTTTTTGAATGTCAGAAATGTATATTTGTGAATGTTGAGATGTTATATTAGTTTCACTGGTAAAAATAAATAATTGAAATGGGTATATATTTGTTTTTTGTTAAGTTGCCTAATAATTATGCACAGTAATAGTCACCTGCACACACAGATATCCCCCTAAAATAGCTAAAACTAAAAACAAACTAAAAACTACTTCCAAAAATATTCAGCTTTGATATTAATGAGTTTTTTGGGTTCATTGAGAACATGGTTGTTGTTCAATAATAAAATTAATCCTCAAAAATACAACTTGCCTAATAATTCTGCACTCCCTGTAGTGTAGGGTAGGGCTTTTTTTTTATTTTGTGGGGGCTTTTTTATTTTGTTAGGGGGATTAGGTTAGGTGTAATTAGTTTAAAAATCATGTAATTTGTTTATTATTTTCTGTAATTTAGTGGTTTTTTTATACTTTAGATAATTTTATTTAATTGTATTTAATTGTATTTAATTTAGGGAAATAATTTAATTATAGTCTAGTGTTAGGTGTAATTGTAACTTAGGTTTTATTTTACAGGTAACTTTGAATTTATTTTAGCTAGGTAGTTATTAAATAGTTAATACCTATTTAATAACTATTCTACCTAGTTAAAATAAATACAAACTTGCCTGTAAAATAAAAATAAACTGTAAGCTAGCTACAATGTAACTATTAGTTATATTGTAGCTAGCTTAGGGTTTATTTTATAGGTAAGTATTTAGTTTTAAATAGGAATTATTTAGTTAATGATAGGAATTTTTATTTAGATTTCTATTAATTCTATTTAATTTAGGGGGTGTTAGGGTTAAGATTAGATTTAGGTTTAGGGGTTAATACATTTAGTATAGTGGCGGCGACGTTGGGGGCGGCAGATTAGGGGTTGATAAATGTAGGTAGGTGTCGGCGATGTTAGGGATGGCAGATTAAGGGTTAATAATATTTAACTGATGTTTGCGAGGCGGGAATGCGGTGGTTTAGGGGTTAATATGTTTATTATAGTGGCAGCGACGTTGGGGGTGGCAGATTAGGGGTTAATAAGTGTAGGTAGGTGGCGGCGACATTGGTGGTGGCAGAGTAGGGGTTAATAAATATAATGTAGGGTTCAGCGATGTTGGGGGCAGCAGTTTAGGGGTTCATAAGTATAATGTAGGTGGCGGCGATGTCCGGAGTGGCAGATTAGGGGTTAATAATTATAATGTAGGTTTGGCGATGTCGGGAGCGGCAGATTAGGGGTTAATAAGTGTAAGATTAGGGGTATTTAGACTCGGGGTTCATGTTAGGGTGTTAGGTGTAGACATAAAATGTATTTCCCCATAGGAATCAATGGGGCTGCGTTAAGGATCTTTATGCTGCTTTTTTGCAGGTGTTAGACTTTTTTCAGCCGGCTCTCCCTGTTGATTCCTATGAGGAAATCGTGCACGAGCACGTTACACCAGCTCACCGCTAACGTAAGCAGCGCTGGTATTGAAGTGCGGTAATGAGCAAAATTTTGCTCAACGCTCACTTCTTGTCTGGTTTGTAAAAACCGTAATATCAGCGCTGTCTGTAAGTGAGCGGTGAGCATAAACTGCTCGTTAGCACCGCACAGCCTCTAACGCAAAACTTGTAATCTAGGTGAAAGTTTGTGAAAAAATTTGTGAAAAAGTGAGCGATTTTTTTGATTTGATCGCATATGGCGGTGAAATAGTGGCATGAAATATACCAAAATGGGCCTAGATCAATACTTTGGGATGTCTTCTAAAAAATATATATACATGTCAAGGGATATTCAGGGATTCCTGAAAGATATCAGTGTTTCAATGTAACTAGCGCTAATTTTGAAAAAAAGTGGTTTGGAAATAGCAAAGTGCTACTTGTATTTATTGCCCTATAACTTGCAAAAAAAGCAAAGAACATGTAGACAAAATGTAGAAACTATATAGCATGGGTGTTTTTTGGTGGTTGTAGATGTGTAACAGATTTTGGGGGTCAAAGTTAGAAAAAGTGTGTTTTTTTCCATTTTTTCCTCATATTTTATAAAAATTTTTTATTGTAAATTATAAGATATGATGAAAATAATGGTATGTTTAGAAAGTCCATTTAATGGCGAGTAAAACGGTATATAATATGTGTGGGTACAGTAAATGAGTAAGAGGAAAATTACAGCTAAACACAAACACAGCAGAAATGTAAAAATAGCCTTGGTCCCAGACGGTCAACAAATGGAAAAGTGCTCTGGTCACGAAGGGGTTAAAGGGACAGTCTACACCAGAATTTTTAATGTTTAAAAAAATAATCCCTGTATGACTTCTAGTGCAATTAACGCTCGAGTGGGAACAATTAATAACGCTCCACTTGTAATTTGGTCCTATATGGGTAAGTCTTGCAGTATCGTAATATAAATAAATATTGGGGAAAGCAATACTTCCCTTTGAATATCCCTGTTGTAAAATTTTATTAGCCACTCTAGGTTTATTGTTTAGTCAGACATATTTTAAAAAGTTTTGATGAAATTGTTGTAAAACCATCTTAGGTACATTAAACGGAATACTGCAAAATAAGTACAATATTGCAGAGGATGGACAACTTTACCGTGGCAACTCTGCCCAACCGCGAAATCTCCTTAAAGTCCCATTTGTTAAGTCGTAAGTAATAGAGTGACATCATTGGTGAAAAGCACAATCTTTTATGTATGATTGCTGTGACGGAACCTACCGTCACTGGGACTTCTGGATGGAGCTGTGGGCTAGCCTCCTGCCCACTCATTATGGCCAGTGGAAGAGACCAGGGATTTTACCCTATGTGCCCGCTCAGGGCATGGAAGGGAGCCAGGACTGGAAACCCTCTTATTGGTCAGGAGTGTTAGGATGCTTTCAGAAATTTTGCTGTCAAACCAATCTTGTTCGGTAGTCTTGTTTCCCGGCGTCAAGTGGAGTGACATCAGATGCATCTACTTCTAAGATAAACTGGTTTGCAGGTTTAGGATGATGAAGTACAGGGGTTGAACAAAAGGCCTCTTTAAGGAGTTTGAAAGCTTGGATGGCAGTCTCAGACCAATTCTTTACATTGGCACCCTTACGTGTTTTATTGGTAAGAGGGGTACAAATGGAAGCAAAATTCTTGATGAACTTTCAGTAGTAATTGGCAAACTCCAAGAACCTCTGTAACTCTTTCAGGGTAGTGGGTTGCGGCCAGTCAAAAATGGCAGATAATTTACTAGAATCCATCTCAAATCCTATTTTGAATATGATGTAACCCAGGAAAGGGATTTTCGTTTGATGGAGGGAACATTTCTCAAACTTGGCAAAAAGATGATTCGTTGAAGGACCAAACAAACATGCTTAGTGTGATCCTCTGGGTTTGTAGAAAAGATAAGGATATCATCTAAATAGATGATCACAAATTTATTCAAATAGTCTCTGAATACTTCATTCACACAATTTTGAAAGACTGCAGGGGCATTACATAGCCCAGAAGGCATCACAAGATGTCCAAACCTGGTATTAAAAGCAGTCTTCCACTCATCTCCTTCTCAGACACAGATCAAGTTATAGGCTCCCCTAAGGTCCAATTTAGTGAAGATAGTAGACCCTTTCCGACTCTATGAAATAGAGAAACTGAATGGCATTTAAAGGAAAAAGTGCACCAAAGGTGACGCGATGCGTCACATGCGGCGTGATGTGGCACAGGCGACGTGATATGGAGCAACCTGGCATCAAAATAGTGTCATGGCAACCTGGAGTCATAACAGGGAGTGACTACAATGGAGATGTGGCCAGGCAGTAACCATAACAGTGGTTCTGCAGGAGCTGGTGAAGCGCACTTTAGGCAACCGGCCTCCTGGAACTGTTTCCAGGCTTACTTGAAACCCAACACCACAGTGTTCCTAGTGATCCTATTGCTGGAGGGAAAAAAGGGCCAATTGTGGTAAAGAAACCTGTATCCACTGGTAACCGCCATAGGTGTACGTATCCGGGCCTGTGGAACCAGTTTTGGTAACCTTAGACCCCACCCGGCTGATATCTCTTATAAGACAAACATGGCCCCAGACATTGAAACTCCACATCTAGTCTGATAAGAGAGGGTCTACGTGCCAGATACAGACTTGGGCATTTTTCCCTAATTAGTTTACCTGCCTTTGTATTCAATGTTTATGAAGAAAGGGGGATTGTCCCTGCAAATGTATAAATGTGTGTGAAATTATTTATAAACTGAGTTATTCTTTTGGTTTTACCTCAACCTGAGTCCTGTCTCTTGTTGGTGGTAAAGAACTGGGTGTCAGCTTTCTGCCTGCTGGAGGGATTTGGAGGGCAGGAGGAACCTTTTGGCGGAGGTACTCAGTCGGGGTACCAGGCGGTCCTTCACAATTGCCAATTTTGACTCTGCTATTTCGTGCTTTGAACGAACTGTTTAAGCTAATGGCTTCATAATCAGAGCAAATAGTGGGAAGAGTGGACAGCACTGTCTTACTAATACCATTTTAAACAATAAATCTGTATATAATTGCCAGGCTAATCTTTGCTTTGAAAACATCATGAAGCATTTAATTACAGCAAGATTACGAGTTTTTGTTGGTAATGGTGTGCGGGGCTAACAAGCATTTTTTTCTCACTGCTCACTTAAGACAAAGCTGGTATTACAGGTTTTTTTTAACCCGGTGTTAGCCGCAAAAAAGTGAGCAGAGAGCAAAATTTTGCTCCACATCTCACTGTAATACCAGCGCTGCTTAAGTCAGCGGTGAGCTGGCTAAACGTGCTCGTGCATGATTTCCCCATAGGAATCAATGGGGCAGAGCCAGCTGAAAAAAAACCTAACACCTGCAAAAAAGCAGCGTTCAGCTTGTAACGCAGCCCCATTGATTCCTATGGGGAAATACATTTTATTTCTACACCTAACACCCTAACATGAACCCCGAGTCTAAACACCCCTAATCTTACACTTATTAACCCCTAATCTGTCGTCCTCGACATCGCCGACACCTGCATAATATTATTAACCCCTAATCTGCCGCTCCGGACACCGCCGCCACCTACATTATACTTATGAACCCCTAATCTGATGCCCCTAACATCGCAGAACCCTACATTATATTTATTAACCCCTAATCCGCCACCCCCAATGTCGCCACCACCTAACTACACTTATTAACCCCTAATCTGCCGCCACCACTATAATAAAGTTATTAACCCCTAAATCTAAGTCTTACCCTAACCCTAACACCCCCTAACTTAAATATAATTTAAATAAATCTAAATAAAATTACTTTATTAACTAAATTATTCCTATTTAAAACTAAATACATACCTATAAAATAAACCCTAAGCTTGCTACAATATAATTAATAGTTACATTGTAGCTATCTCAGGGTTTATTTTTATTTTACAGGCAACTTTGTATTTATTTTCACTAGGTACAATAGTTATTAAATAGTTATTAACTATTTAGTAGCTACCTAGCTAAAATAAATACAAATTTACCTGTAAAATAAATCCTAACCTAAGTTACAATTATACCTAACATTACACTATCATTAAATAAATTACCCAAATTAACTACAATTAATTACAATTAAATTCAATAAACTAAATTACGGAAAAAAAAACACTAAATTACAGAAAATAATAAAAAAATTACAATTTTTTAAACTAATTACACCTAATCTAATCCCCCTAATAAAATAAAAAAGCCCCCCAAAATAAAAAAATCCCTACCCTACACTAAATTACAAATAGCCCTTTAAAGTGCTTTTTGAGGGCATTGCCCCAAAGTAATCAGCTCTTTTACCTGTAAAAGAAATACAATACCCCCCCCAACATTACAACCCACCACCCACACACCCAACCCTACTCTATGACGTCACTTAAAGGTACCGTCATTTAGTGTTAGTCGTCGGATGGAAGAGGATGCTCCGCGTCGGATGGCTAGAAGATGGACCCGCTCCGCTCCGGATGGATAAAGATAGAAGATGCCGCCTGGATGAAGACTTCTGCCCATCTGGAGGTCCTCTTCTGCCCAGATCGGATGAAGACTTCTGCCCATCTGGAGGACCACTTCTGCCCGGTTGGGTGAAGATGTCTCAAGGTAGGGTGATCTTCAAGGGGGTAGTGTTAGGTTTTATTAAGGGGTGGTTTTAGAGTAGGGTTGGGTGTGTAATTTAGTTTATTAAATTTAATTGTAATTAATTGTAGTTAATTTAGGTAATTTATTTAATGATAGTGTAGTGTTAGGTATAATTGTAGCTTAGGTTAGGCATCTGCTGCCCCTAACACTGCCGACCCCTATATTATATTTATTAACCCCTAATCTGCCCCCCTCAACGTCGCCTCCACCTGCCTACACTTATTAACCCCTAATCTGCTGAGCGGACCACACCGCTATCATAATAAAGTTATTAACCCCTAATCCGCCTCACTAACCCTATAATAAATAGTATTAACCCCTAATCTGCCCTCCCTAAGATCGATGACACCTAACTTCAATTATTAACCCCTAATCTGCTGACCGGAGCTCACCGCTATTCTAATAAATGTATTAACCCCTAAAGCTAAGTCTAACCCTAACACTAACACCCCCCTAACTTAAATATAATTTAAATCTAACAAAATTAATTAACTCTTATTAAATAAATTATTCCTATTTAAAGCTAAATACTTACCTGTAAAATAAATCCTAATATAGCTACAATATAAATTATAATTATATTATAGCTATTTTAGGATTAATATTTATTTTACAGGTAACTTTGTATTTATTTTAACCAGGTACAATAGCTATTAAATAGTTAAGAACTATTTAATAGCTAAAATAGTTAAAATAATTACAAAATTACCTGTAAAATAAATCCTAACCTAAGTTACAATTAAACCTAACACTATACTATCATTAAATTAATTAAATAAATTACCTACAATTACCTACAATTAAACCTAACACTACACTATCAATACATTAATTAAATACAATACCTACAAATAACTACAATGAAATAAACTAACTAAAGTACAAAAAATTAAAAAGAACTAAGTTACAAAAAATAAAAAAATAATTACAAACATAAGAAAAATATTACAACAATTTTAAACTAATTACACCTACTCTAAGCCCCCTAATAAAATAACAAAGACCCCCAAAATAAAAAATGCCCTACCCTATTCTAAATTACTAAAGTTCAAAGCTCTTTTACCTTACCAGCCCTGAACAGGGCCCTTTGCGGGGCATGCCCCAAGAAGTTCAGCTCTTTTGCCTGTAAAAAAAAAACATACAATACCCCCCCCAACATTACAACCCACCACCCACATACCCCTAATCTAACCCAAACCCCCCTTAAATAAACCTAACACTAAGCCCCTGAAGATCATCCTACCTTGTCTTCACCTCACCGGGTATCACCGATCGGTCCTGGCTCCAAAATCTTCATCCAACCCAAGCAGGGGCTGGCGATCCATCATCCGGTGGCTGAAGAGGTCCAGAAGAGGCTCCAAAGTCTTCATCCTATCCGCGAAGAAGAGTAGATCCGGACCGGCAACCATCATCTTCCAAGCGGCATTTTGTATCTTCATCTGATGAGGACCGGCTCCATCCTGAAGACCTCCACCGCGGACCCATCTTCATCCGGCGACGTCCAACTGAAGAATGACGGTTCCTTTAAGGGACGTCATCCAAGATGGCGTCCCTCGAATTCCGATTGGCTGATAGGATTCTATCAGCCAATCGGAATTAAGGTAGGAATATTCTGATTGGCTGATGGAATCCGATCAGCCAATAGAATGCGAGCTCAATCTGATTGGCTGATTGGATCAGCCAATCGGATTGATCTTGATTCTGATTGGCTGATTCCATCAGCCAATCAGAATATTCCTACCTTAATTCCGATTGGCTGATAGAATCCTATCAGCCAATCGGAATTCGAGGGACGCCATCTTGGATGACGTCCCTTAAAGGAACCGTCATTCTTCAGTTGGACGTCGCCGGATGAAGATGGGTCCGCGGTGGAGGTCTTCAGGATGGAGCCGGTCCTCATCAGATGAAGATAGAAAATGCCGCTTGGAAGATGATGGTTGCCGGTCCGGATCTACTCTTCTTCCCGGATAGGATGAAGACTTTGGAGCCTCTTCTGGACCTCTTCAGCCACCGGATGATGGATCGCCAGCCCCCCGCTTGGGTTGGATGAAGATTTTGGAGCCAGGACCGATCGGTGATACCCGGTGAGGTGAAGACAAGGTAGGATGATCTTCAGGGGCTTAGTGTTAGGTTTATTTAAGGGGGGTTTGGGTTAGATTAGGGGTATGTGGGTGGTGGGTTGTAATGTTGGGGGGGGGTATTGTATGTGTTTTTTTTTACATGCAAAAGAGCTGAACTTCTTGGGGCATGCCCCGCAAAGGGCCCTGTTCAGGGCTGGTAATGTAAAAGAGCTTTGAACTTTAGTAATTTAGAATAGGGTAGGGCATTTTTTATTTTGGGGGTCTTTGTTATTTTATTAGGGGGCTTAGAGTAGGTATAATTAGTTTAAAATTGTTGTAATATTTTTCTCATGTTTGTAATAATTTTTTTATTTTTTGTAACTTAGTTCTTTTTTATTTTTTGTACTTTAGTTAGTTTATTTCATTGTAGTTATTTGTAGGTATTGTATTTAATTAATGTATTGATAGTGTAGTGTTAGGTTTAATTGTAGGTAATTGTAGGTATTTTATTTAATTAATTTAATGATAGTATAGTGTTAGGTTTAATTGTAACTTAGGTTAGGATTTATTTTACAGGTAATTTTGTAATTATTTTAACTATTTTAGCTATTAAATAGTTCTTAACTATTTAATAGCTATTGTACCTGGTTAAAATAAATACAAAGTTACCTGTAAAATAAATATTAATCCTAAAATAGCTATAATATAATTATAATTTATATTGTAGCTATATTAGGATTTATTTTACAGGTAAGTATTTAGCTTTAAAAAGGAATAATTTATTTAATAAGAGTTAATTAATTTCGTTAGATTTAAATTATATTTAAGTTAGGGGGGTGTTAGTGTTAGGGTTAGACTTAGCTTTAGGGGTTAATACATTTATTAGAATAGCGGTGAGCTCCGGTCGGCAGATTAGGGGTTAATAATTGAAGTTAGGTGTCGGCGATGTTAGGGAGGGCAGATTAGGGGTTAATACTATTTATTATAGGGTTAGTGAGGCGGATTAGGGGTTAATAACTTTATTATGATAGCGGTGCGGTCCGCTCGGCAGATTAGGGGTTAATAAGTGTAGGCAGGTGGAGGCGACGTTGAGGGGGGCAGATTAGGGGTTAATAAATATAATATAGGGGTCGGCGGTGTTAGGGGCAGCAGATTAGGGGTACATAAGGATAATGTAAGTAGCGGCGGTTTACGGAGCGGCAGATTAGGGGTTAAAAATAATATGCAGGGGTCAGCGATAGCGGGGGCGGCAGATTAGGGGTTAATAAGTGTAAGGCTAGGGGTGTTTAGACTTGGGGTATATGTTAGGGTGTTAGGTGCAGACGTAGGAAGTGTTTCCCCATAGCAAACAATGGGGCTGCGTTAGGAGCTGAACGCGGCTTTTTTGCAGGTGTTAGTTTTTTTTTCAGCTCAAACAGCCCCATTGTTTCCTATGGGGGAATCGTGCACGAGCACGTTTTTGAGGCTGGCCGCGTCCGTAAGCAACTCTGGTATCGAGGGTTGAAGCTGCGTTAAATATGCTCTACGCTCCTTTTTTGGAGCCTAACGCAGCCTTTATGTGGACTCTCAATACCAGAGTTATTTTTATGGTGCGGCCAGAAAAAAGCCGGCGTTAGCTACGCGGGTCCTTATCAACAAAACTCTAAATCTAGCCGTTAGTTAATTATAGTAATTTTATTTAGATGTATTTAAATTATTAAGTTGGGGGGTTAGGGTTAGACTTAGGTTTAGGGGTTAATACATTTAATATAGTTGCGGCGACGTTGGGGGCGGCAGATTAGGGGTTAATAAATTTAGGTAGGTGGCGGCGATGTTAGGGACGGCAGATTAGGGGTTAATAAAAATGTAACTAATGTTTGTGAGGCGGGAGTGCGGCGGTTTATGGGTTAATATATTTATTATAGTGGCGGCGATGTCCAGTCGGCAGATTAGTGGTTACAAATTTTATTTAAGTGTTTGCGATGTGGGGGGCTCGGTTTAGGGGTTAATAGGTAGTTTATGGGTTTAGTGTACTTTTTAGCACTTTAGTTAAGAGTTTTATGTTACAGCGTTAGCCAATAAAACTCTTAACTACTGACTTTTAAATGCGGTAGGAGTCTTGACAGGAGAGGGTCTACCGCTCACTTTTTTCAAGACTCGTAATACCGGCAATAGGCAAATCCCATTAAAAAGATAGGATACGCAATTGACGTAAGTGGATTTGCGGTATGCTCGAGTCGCGGAAAAAAAGTGAGCGGTACACCTGTACCTGCCAGACTCGTAATACCAGCGGGCGTTAAAAAGCAGTGTTAGGACCTCTCAACACTGCTTTTTAAGGCTAACGCAAGACTCGTAATCTAGGCGTTAGTGTTTAATGTCCCTTTAATAGAAATAAACAGAATACTGTCACAGGATACAATACAAAATATTTTTTTATTACTGTGCATTTTTGGTTATTGAATAAAGATATTACTGTAAGTGCTGCTTCAATTTACAGGTTCAGACATCAGTTAAAAAATACTAAAAATGGGCTCCACTGAATCTAAACAATTTACTTAACCAATTTACTTGAAATGAGTTGTGTTAAATAGGGTAACACTAACAGCAAATTACTTATCGCTTGTTTCATCTATTCTAAAAAAAACAGTTTTATTTACTCTTAATGAGTAAATGTTATTTGCTATTGCAAAATGTCAGTTTCACTAACATCTTTATAAAAGACCTCCCCCTGCACATGGCATTAGCAGCAGCCAGAAGAGAAGAAAGGGGAACAAAGTCACATCCGTTGTGAGTCAGGGTTTTCTTGCCCACACTGAGGATAGGAAACTCAGGTGTTAGGGCTGTACCGGGGTCACCAGATTCTGTTACCCAGGTTACCAGGGCTCTCCTACAATCTTCATTACCTGCTTGGACAAGGAATGTCAGTCTTTTGGCTGCCGATGGTGTTAGCTGTGTCCATGGCTGTAGAAGTAGCTATTGGTTATAGATCACAACATAAGCGCTTAGCATAGATGGAAACCGAGCCCATCAAAGGATCGAACGTATTCCTGCTGTAATAAAGTCAGTATACAGGATTTTTATCATCTTGAAATTTCAGGAATCCATTTCCTGCTCATGAGCACACAGTCATACGTGTAAGAAGGCCTAATTTGGAAAATATTTAAACGGAAAATCAGCAAGAGGCAGCTATGGCGGATGGCAGTAACAGTGGTATTAGTGGCTCATCATCCGTGGGAGGAATTGCTAATCCAGCCTCTTTACCACCTGGTGATTCCCAGCTTATTGCCTTGATCGTGGAGCAGCTTAAGAGTCGTGGTCTGTTTGACAGGTTTCGGAGAGATTGTTTAGCTGATGTGGACACAAAACCAGCTTACCAAAATCTACGTCAGAAGGTGGATAACTTTGTATCAACACACCTTGATAAACAGGAGTGGAATGCTGGTATGCACAAAAACCATCTTAGAAATGGACTAAGACAAAGTGTTGTTCAATCGGGGATGCTAGAGGCTGGGGTGGATAGGATTATTTCACAGGTGGTAGACCCAAAACTAAATCATATATTCAGACCCCAAATTGAAAAGGCAATCCATGAGTATCTAGCAACTCAGACAAAAGAGGAGGTTGGACCAGCTCCTCCCCCACCTCTCCCTTCTCCAGAACCAGAAGAATGTGACCCACCAGAGCCTTCTCAAGGGGCTTCATAAGATGATCCTTAGAGAGACGTTTGCTTAAAGAAATACTGCATCTGTAATGCTGAAAAGCTAAAATACATGTTTATGAGAACCGTAGCTTAAGTGCAGGTGAAGGGCAGAAATTAAAACTGGAAAAAGATGGTCAAATTAGAGTCCATCTGTGGGTAGTGTAATAGATTATACACTCAAATATAGGATTTTTTTAAAAAAAATTGTAAATGAAATGTTAGGTTTTTAAATAGTGGATAAAATTGGGCATTAATATGGTTTTGATGCTATAATACTATAGATCATGGATTATTTGTAAATATAAGGCGAATATTTGCATGTCTTTGCTTTAAAAATGTGATATATACATTTTTTAATACTATTGTACCGAATAATAGGTATTTGCATAATGGTATATTTGTTTTGATTCTCAGATCCTTTTTCTTGGCAAAAACTACCTACAATATCTACTGAATGTGTGTATAATAGTCATTGCTTATCACCAGATGATGATCATGTTTTTATGAATTTTGAATAAACTTTTCTTGTAGTTGTATACACTTCCTGAAAATAAATATTTTTGTTAACTTGAAAAAACAAACAAAAAAAAAACATCTTTATAAAACCTTCACTTGTCTGAAACATTTATGACAATTAGTACCAGCCAATGATAAGACGTATTTTAATCACATATATAACTGGTTGTTACAGTGTTTAATCACTGGTCCCTGTACATTAGTAGATATTATACCCCTTTAATAAACTACAGTTGCCCAGATTTAGTGACCACTGACACAGTACTCTGCATAGCTAGCCTGATCACATGGCACATTGACATCACAAAGCCCCCATAGGTACAGAAACTGCCCCTCACACTAGCTATGTGTCTTTTTCTAGAATTGGCAGATGACTCCAGGTCTGTATAATTTATGTAACATATTGGAGGGAAAAATATGGAGAGCCCACAACGTCATTCAATTACTTGTGGGAATATCACTCCTCGCCAGCAGTAGGAGGTAAAGAGCACCACGGCAAAGCTGTTAAGTGTCACTCCCCTACCCATAATCCCATAATCATTCGACCGAAGGGAAATGGAAAAAGAATAACACAAAGGTGTAGAGGTGCCTGAGGTTTACTCAAAAATAACTGTCTTAATAAAGGGTGGGGTCGTGAACTCTCCATATCTGGAAAGAAAGAAATGTATCAGGTAAGCATAAATCTTGTTTTCTTTCCAAAGATATGGAGAGTCCACAACGTCATTCAATTACTAGTGGGAAGTTGGGAACCAATACCCAAGCTAGAGGACACAGATGACTAGGGAGGGATAACAAGACAGACAGACCTAAACAGAAGGCACCACCGCTTGAAGAACCTTTCTCCCAAAAGAGGCCTCAGCCAAGGCAAAAGTATCAAATTTGGAAAATTTGGAGAAAGTATACAGAGAGGACCAAAGTGCAGCCTTGCAAAGCTGTTCCACAGAAGCTTCATCTTTGAAAGCCCAAGAAGATGAGTGTGATGATCTGGTATTGGATCTGTATCTTTAAGTCTTTTTCACCTGACCCTGCCCACAATCCCTTTAAGTAGGTTGAACTCCCAGTATTCAGTGCTTAGTATTTTGTGTATGTCTAGCTGTTTGCTGATAAACCTACCCAAGCTACCTATTTGTATTCCTATACACCATATTTCAAACAAAGAAATTGCAAACTCTCACCAAGAGTTAAAGATCCTCTTTTACAAGAAATCTCCTGCTGCAGCATCAAAGAACAACTTTACTTACAGACAATAAGACCGGTCACAACTGCTGCTGCACCAAAGCTAATTTCTTCCTTACAGCTCCGGATCTCACTGTAAAGGTATAACCTCTTCATAAGCAAATTCCTCATTTGATTTGCATCAACTGTACAATCTATATTGCTTGTGTTTGTACCTGTGGAGACTGAACTGAAACCGGAGTAAAACTCCTCCCACTTTGGCTTTCAAAATCACTAACTGCAGGACTGTCTTTAACACAGGGCAAAAGGGGCAGCTGCCCAGGGCCCAGTTTCTGTTGAGGGGCCCAAGAGTCTAAAAAAAAAAAAAAAAAAAAATTTTTTTTTTTTAATGGTCATACCAGACTGCTGATGTGACATGGGGAACACACACATTCAGTCCTAATACTGTCACAGTCAAAAGTACTCTGCTTATATTTATGTTTTTTAAAAACTGTGCCAGACCGTGCCAGTGTCATGTGATATGCCAAGCTATTGCCATGTGCTGTTTTAGATGTGCACTGTGCAGCACTGAATGCAAAGTCCTAACTCGGCATCCAGCCATTCCCACAGCATCATATAAGGTCCTACTGGGGTTACCAATGTTACCAGATAACTGCTCTGGTGGTAGGGATTCTGGGTAGGGCTGACTGTAGACGCATGCAGCAGAAAGCTGGAGTGGCAGGCACGTGAGGATTTGAGCATCTGTGCAGCTGCATACACTGCTCTATTCAGTCTTGAGGCTGTGTGACTCATCTCACACTGTATCCATGCAGCCTTGGACAGACAGCATCCAGTCTGCTGGTCCCCTTAGCCCTGCTCTTTCTGCTGTGGCCCTAAGATCAACTAACTGAAGTTTGTTAGGGGAACAGTACTTTGTAGAAAGGTGTCAGTGGGAAGAATAAGTGAGTGTCATGCTGATACTTCACACATTAATGTAAGGTTTATTTTTATAGTTTATGTTTTCTCTCTATAGTTTATGTCTCAGATTTTACAGCTTCCCATAGTAGTTCTGTTGTTCCAGTCAGTAAACTTATACTGCACCTCCATGCTTCCTCCTCAGTCTTTACCTTGCTTTGCTCCTGTTGCTGCCCTAAATCTCTTTAACCAGCTAACCTCACACCAGAATCACATTCAAAAGAATATTAAATGAATCCACAGTGGAGGAATTTATATATTTATTTACTTATTAGTACTGCTTAGGTCCAGTTTCACATATTGCAATTTATTTCATTTTTTTAAATGATTAGCTCAGCAGTGGATAATCCACTGCTGGACTAATAATTTTAAAAAAATTGATTTAGTTGTTTTTTTGGAATGTTGGGGTGGAGAGCGGAATTGCATGGGGGGGGGGGCCCAAGAAAATTTTTGCCCAGGGTCCAGTCAATATTAAAGACGGCCCTGACTAACTGCTCTGGAAGTGAATCAACCAGCAGCTGAGCGAACCACCACAGAGTGAGTGATCTTCTTCCTTCATTTTTCTCTACAATAACCTTATCCCTGCTGTTACAAATTAAACTCTTGTGTCAATCTGTTGCTATAAAGTATTACTCAGAGGTCCTGCTGAGAATTGATTAACACAGAGACTGTATTATTATATCTGTGACTTGTGAATCTCAGAGCACCTGTGTACTGGCTGTTACATTACTAAATAAGAGACTTGTAAATCTCAGCTAATCTGTGTACAGGCAATTAATATTGTTTTTCCTTCAAGGAGAGTATTATTCAAGTGCTGTTGCAGGTTATCAAATACCATTTTCCTCTCTCCCACTTAATAAGGAATTAATAATACTCACTAACTCTCTCCAGAGGGAACACTTGAACCATAGTGTGCTTCTAAGAGTTTGTGATACAAAAAAAAACTATTTCCTTGTGAAATCTGCAAATTGAGTTCCACTTACCAGTTCCTGACATGGAGACAGCCCTAGAGGAATGATCTGTAATTCTCTCAGGAGGCTGCTGTCCAGCAGTCTCATAAGCAAAACAGAGGGAAAGAGAAGTAGAAGTAGCCTTCTGACCCTTTCGCTTTCCTGAGAAACAAACAAACAGGACAGAAGACTGGGAAAATCCTTAGTCGCCTGTAGGTAGAATTTTAGAGCACACACAACATCCAAGTTGTGCAACAGACATTCTTTATGAGAAGAAGGATTGGGACAGAGAGAAGGAACAGTAATTTCCTGATTAATATTTCTATCCAAAACCACTTTATGAAGAAACCCCAATTTAGTACCAAGAACTGCAAAGCCGAGAGTTCTGAAACTCTCAGAGCAGAAGAGATAGCAATAAGAAACAAAACCTTCCAAGATAGCAACTTAATATTTATGGAATGCATTGGCTCAAACGGAGCCTGCTGCAAAACTTTAAGAACAAGATTAAGGTTCCAAGGAGAAGCAACAGGTTTAAACACAGGCCTGATTCTGACCAGGGCCTTACAAAAAGATTGAACATCTGGCACATCCACCAGATGCTTGTGTATCAAAATAGATAATGCAGAGAACTGACTCACAACCCTTTCTCCAGACCTTCCTGAAGAAAAGTCAAAATTCTAGGAATCCTGACCCTACTCCAAGAGTAGCCCTTAGATTCACACCAATAAAGGTATTTACACCATACCTTATGGTACATTTTTTGAGTAACAGACTTGCAAGCCTGGATCGTTGTCTCAATGACCGACTCAGAAAATCCATGCTTAGACAGAGCTAAGCGTTCAATCTCCAAGCAGTCAGCTTCAGAGAAACAAGATTTGGATGGAGGAATGAACCCTTAGTTAGAAGGTCCTTCCTCAGAGGCAACCTCCGAGGTGGCCGAGAAGACATCTTCACTCGGTCTGCATACCAGATCCTGCAAGACCATGCAGGAGCTATTAGAATTACCAATCTAATAACTCGTGGAAGGAGCGCAAATGGAGGAAACAGGTATGCTAGACCGAAATCCCAAGGAACCGCCAGAGCACCTATCAGAGCGGCCTGAGGATCTCTTGACCTTGAACCGTACCTTAGAACCTTGGAAGTTCTGCCGAGATGCCATCAGATGCAATTCCGGCACCCCCCATTTGAGGGTTAACCTGGAGAACACCTCCTGATGGAGAGCCCACTCCCCGGGATGAACTGTCTGCTCAGGAAATCCGCTTCCTTGTTGTCCACTCCAGGAATGTAGATGGTAGATAGACAACAATTGTGAGCTTCTGCCTGAATAATCTGTGCCACCTCTTTCATGGCTAAGGAACTCTGAGTTCCTCCCTGGTGGTTGATGTAAGCCACTGAGTTGATGTTGTCCGACTGAAACCTGATAAACCGGGCTAAGGACAATTGAGGCCAAGCAATCAGAGCATTGTAAATCACTCTCAACTCCAAGATGTTTATGGGGAGAGCAGACTTCTCCCGAGTCCATAGTCCTAGCACCTTTAATGAGTCCCAGGCTGCTCCCCAGCCTAGCAGGCTTGCATCCATGGTCACAATCACCCAGGAAGGTCTCCGGAAGCATGTGCCCTGAGACAGATGGTGCTGAGAAAGCCACCACGGGAGAGAGTCTCTTGTTGACTGGTCAAGATCTATCATCTGAGACAGATCCAAATCGTCTCTGTTCCATTGTCTGAGCATGCATAATTGAAGAGCTCTCAAATGGAATTGAGCAAAGGGAATGATATCCATTGAAGCGACCATCAGACCAATTAACTCCATACATTGAGCCACTGATGGCAGAACAGTAGACTGAAGAGAGAGGCAAGAGGAGAGAATTTTGTATTTTCTGACCTTCATCAGAAACATTTTCATAGATAGGGAATCTATAATGGTCCCGAAGAAAACCAACCTTGTAGCTGGAACAAGGGAACTCTTTTCCAGATTCACTTTCCAACCGTGGGAACGTAGAAAAGACAACAAGATCTCTGTATGAAAGTTTGCTTGTTGAAAAGATGGCGCCTGAACCAATATGTCGTCCAGGTATGGCGCCACTGCAATTCACCAAGACCTGATCACTGCCAAGAGAGCCCCCAGAAGCTTTGAAAACATTCTGGGAGCTGTGGCATGGCCAAACGTAAGAGCCACAAACTGAAAATGTTTGTCTAGAAAGTTGAATCTCAGGAATATGTGATGATCCCTGTGGAAGATATGCATCCTTAAGGACTATGGTTATTATGAACTGACCCTCTTGGACCAAAGGAAGACTGGAATAAATGGTTTCCATTTTGAAGGACGGTACCCTGAGAAACTTGTAGAGGTACTTTAGGTCTAAAATGGGTTGAAAAGTTCCCTCTTTTTTGGGAACCACAAACAGATTTGAATAGAATCCTAGACCCTGTTCCTTAACTGGAACAATCACTCCCAGGGAGGAAAGGTCCTGAACACAGTTCAAGAATGCCTCTCTTTTTACCTGGTCTGCAGATAATTTTGAGAGGTGGAATCTGCCCCTGGGAGGGAAAGTTTTTAATTCTATTTTGTAACCCTGAGATACAAGGATCTGGGACATCTCTTCTCCACGCTTTACAAAACAGGGAAAGTCTGCCCCTGGACCGGGGGCCGACCCTTCATGCTGACTTAGACTCAGCTTAGACTTGGACTGCTCCTGCTTAGAAGAGGGAGAGGAAGACTTTTGACCTTTGAAGTTAAGAAAGGAACGAAAATTACTTTGACGTTCTTTGAGTCTGTTCTTATTGTCTTGCAGTAGAAAAGACCCTTTTCCACCCGTAACATCAGAAATTATTTCTGCCAGACCAGGTCCGAACAAGGTCTTCCCATTGTAAGGAAGTGCCAGAAGCGTGGACTTAGAGGTAACATCAGCTGACCAAGATTTTAGTCACAATGCCCTGCGGGCTAGGAAAGTGAAGCCAGACATCTTGGCTCCCAGTCTAATAACTTGCATGTTAGCATCAGAAATAAAGGAACTGGCTAGTTTGAGAGCCTTAATCCTATCTTGTATCTCCTCCAACAGAGTCTTTACTAAAATTCATTCAGACAAGGCGTTGCACCAATAAAATGCAGCACTTGCTACTGTGGCAATACAAACTGCAGGTTGCCATTGAAGACCTTGATGAACATACATCTTCTTCAAATAAGGGATCCTTAAAGGAGCAGCTATCCTCTATAGGGATCGTAGTTCTCTTAGCCAGAGTAGAAATAGCCCCTTCTACTTTAGGCACTGTGTGCCAAGAATCTTTAATGGAGTCAGCAACAGTAAACATCTTTTTAAATACGGGAGACGAGGAAAAAGGAATCCCTGGCTTCTCCCATTCCTGTGCAATAATCTCTGTCACACACTCTGGGACAGGAAAGACTTCCAAAGAGGAAGGAACATTATAGTATTTATTAAGTTTACTAGACTTCTTAGGGTTAACAACGACAGAAGTATTGGGGTCATCCAAAGTAGCCAATACCTCCTTTAACAGTACGTGAAGGTGTTCAAGCTTAAATCTGAAGTTTACTTCTTCAGTATCAGATGAAGGAATAATACTGTCCGAATCTGAGATTTCACCCTCAGAGGCTACCGGCGTATATTCCTCATCAGACCTATGAAGGAGGGCAACCTGCGTAGCAGTAAGTAGAACAGAAACCTTACTATCTGAATGTCTAATTTTCCTCTTGTGTTTTCCCAGTATAGGAAAAGCAGATAATGCTGCAGTTACCGCAGAAGATACCTGTGCAGCAAAATCTGCAGGCAAATAAACTCCACCAGGAGGCTGAGAGGAACTGCAGGGCACTGTATGTGATGCCATAGAGGCTTGGGACGTTTGAGGAGAAAGCTGTGGCATTGCCTGAACAGCATAATCCTGAGAGACACTGGGCTCAGAAGGCAACAATTTATCTTTAAATTGAAGTGTATCTAAGCATGCAGCACAGAATTGCATAGGCAAAACAATTTGTGCCTCTAGGCATAACAAGCATTTGTCAAAAAACACAGAGTCTTGGTCCATGTCCATAATACTAAATAAAAAATTCCCCAAATTGTAGAATTGTTTTAAATACACTGTAGAATATTCTTAAGAATTTTTAATACCACTATTTGGCTGCCAGAAGTCTCTAAAACGATCATATAGTAGATCGACACTGAAGAGACTGAAATTCAATGACGCCGCTCCGCTCCGTGAATATCCGACAGCAGAGAGAAGTCACATGACCGGCAGAGAGAGGAAACTACGCAGAAAGTAAAAGACGCGCGTTTCCCTCTGCCTACAACATAAGATGCAAGTAGCTGCAGCTGGTTTCAAACTCAAGCAGTTTGTCAGTCAGCCTGCTCTAGCTAAGCAAGCAAAGAAAACCAACTACCAAATTTTAAGTTTATACATAAATCCCTGTATAAAACATAAGCCACACACATACTAATAAAGAGTTTCAGCAAAATTAGCCCAAAGAGGAAAAACGTCCCAATAAGGGAAGATTAACCCTTAGGGGACGATTTATCAAGCTCCGTATGCCCCTTGTTTGGCTCGCCGGAAACAGAAGTTATGAAGCAGCAAATTTGTTCTTTCATGATTCAGATAGAGCATGCAATTTTAAGCAACTTTCTAATTTACTCCTATTATCAAATTTTCTTCATTCTCTTGGTATCTTTATTTGAAAAATCAGGAATGTAAGCTTAGGAGCTACCCAGGTGCTGAACCAAAAATGGGCTGGCTCCTATGCTTACATTCCTGCTTTTTCAAATAAAGATAGCAAGAGAACAAAGAAAAATGTATAATAGGAGTAAATTAGAAAGTTGCTTAAAATTGAAAGCTCTATCTGAATCACGAAAAGAAAAAAATGTGCGTTTTGTATCTCTTTATTAACCCCTTAACGACCAAGGACGTACAAGGTACATCCTACAAAAAAGGTCATTAATGACCACGGACGTACCTTGTAGGTCTTCTGGGAATATGAGCGCTGGAAGAGATAGCGATCGCTTCCAGCCACTCTAACAGTATTGCAGCAATGCCTCGATGTTGAGGCATCCTGCAGTACTGTTCACAACTGCCGGGCCCCGCATTGATCGTTCCTCAGGAGCGATTACTTCTGTATTTGCACCACGTTGAGCTCAGCAGTGTAGCAGAGCATCGGAAGCCAACGGGCAGGTTTCCGATGCTCTGTCTGTGTGCTGAGTGCCTCAAGGGGTCGCTCAGTAAAGTGTATTATTTTAAAAAAATAAATAAAATTAAAATATAAAATAATATAATATATTAATTAAAAGCCCCTATAGCCCCCCTGCCCAGGTGGCTTCAAAGATGGTGCTGCCCAATGCATCATGGGGCTTCTGGGGGGAGTCCCTAGCCTCCCATAGGGGCAGGCTAGGGTCATCCAATCTGAGCTTGCCCCTATAATTAAATTTATCATAATAAAAAATCCCATTTGTCTGGTCATGTCATTATAAGTAAATCTTCCTCCCTCTCCTCACTTGTGTTTTTGTGAGAGAGAGACCTGTGTTTAGGGAGAGAGATTTAGCTAATAGAATAATTATAAAAATTGTGAGACCCAAAGGTTCTTTTCAGAGCCATTAATCCCTAGCTTGCCAGTGATCGCTATAAATCACCTGCTTTTTCACAGCAGCACTTTTTTGCTCTCTGTGCATTTTTTAGGGGATAATTTGTTTAATATTTTTTTTTGTGAGACCCAAATGCTCTTTTCAGAGCCATTTAGCTAGTTTTAGTTATTTTTTGTAAAAATTGTAAGACCCAAAGGCTCTTTTCAGAGCCATTAACCCCTAGCTTGCCAGTGATCACTATAAATCACTGGCTATTGCACAGCAGCACTTTTTGCTGTCTGTGCATTTTTTTAGGGGTTACATTTTTTTAGTATTTTTTTTGTGAGACCCAAAGGCTCTTTTCAGAGCCATTAAGCTAGTCTTGTTAATTTAAATTTAAATTGTGTGTTAATTTTTTTAGTAATTTTTTTGTGTAACAGATCAATAAAGTGAGTGTGATCATGTCACAGAGGATATATGGTGCTGAGGAGGCGTATGCCATCCTTGCGTAAGAGTCAGACGCCTCTATGTCTATCTCAGACCCCAAAAGTGACCCTGCCAGGTGCTCAGATACATCACTAGATACAGTGTCAACTGATAGTGATATATCTGTGGCTGCTAGTGCCCCTGCCAGAAGCAGACATGTGTATGTCAAGGAAGAGGTATGAAATGATTCTACATTTTATGCACTTCAGCGACAAAAGCCTGTGCCCCCCTAGGGAGCATCCCCAGTTTGACAGGCTGTATAAAATCCACCCCCTAATTACTCACTTTGCTGCCAGGTTTGCAGAGGCTAATACGCCTGGAAGGAATATATGCATTGATGAATCCCTGATGAAGTATAAGGGAAGGCTGGGACAAGCAGTATATTCCTTCAAAGTGCTCCAGGTATGGTGTAAAGGTGTATAAGCTCTGTGAGAGTGAGACTGGGTATACTCAGGCCTTCCGGATGTACGAGGGAAAGGATATCCACCTTGACCCTCCAAGTTTCCCAGAACATATGGGAATCAGTGGCAAGATTGTCTGGGACCTGATAATACCCCTGATGAACAAAGGGTACCACTTGTTCAAGCTACTGTATTGTTTTTATACAGTAGCTTGTGGTACAATTAGACAGAACCGCGCATGTTTTCCAGTACAACTTGAACGTACCCTGCTACGAAGGGGGAGACCTCAGCTCTGCGCCAAGAGGAGCTGTTGGCAGTTAAGTACAGAGACAAGAAGGATGTGTAATTTCTTACCACCATCCACACAGAGAGGGCTGTGGAGGTTTCTGTCCATGGCAGAGCTGTGAGCACAATGAAGTCAGTGTGCATCAAGGCTTATAACTGGCATATGGGTGGGGTTGATCTGGCAGATCAGCTGCTACAGCCCTACCAATTATGCGGAAGAGAAGGGCCAGGTACAAAAAGGTTGCAATTTACTTAATGAAGAAGATAGGCAAAGAAGATTTGTTAAATGTGAAAAAAATCACAAACACATGTCAGAAGATTGGCATTGCACCCCCCAAACAACCAAACAAACAAACAAACCTATGCATAGGTGGTATCACTGTACTCAGGAGATGTTGTTGAACACATATGTGTTCTTTGGCACTGGTGCAAGTGTTGATATTTGAAATCAATCAATGTATCATATTTCAAAAGTATACATAGAATTTGTTAGTGATAGATATGTGTTATAACACTATTATAATAAAAATAATCCAACTTTATATGGAGTCCTATTACTACTGAATAATCTGTATATGTTTAATATTCAAAGTTTAATGTGTTAAAGTATAGGTTAAAATATGGGAGGGCCACAGAGCCACGAGTCCGTGATTCCATACCCTAGCCTGGTGCAGACCTATCAATATAACAACCCTGTTGCGGTTTATATCAACATCACAATCGTTAATCATTTACTTTCATATCATATTATGTGCCAGTAAGGGGCTTCCTACCTGGTCCAAACTAACATGCTAACCGAAGGAGCAGTGTCCCACAGCGTAGTGGCAAACAAACTCCATGGTGACGACCACGCCGAATCCCGGAAGTGGAAGGGAGGGCCAAAGGGTGACTCACCATTTCACCGTTGTCATGGCAACGTGTAACAACACAGCGCGTAATAGCGCAAATAACAGATTCCCAGTGACTTAGTAACCTGTCTCAATCAGGACCCCTAAACACACAGTCTTAGGCACGTACAACCTTAAAAAATATACCAAAAGATATAAGATAACATGCAGAGAACCAAATAAATAATAGTTACTGTGAAGAAGTGTCATCATGTTAAATAGGAATATGGATAGTAAGAATAGCATGCCTTATCATATCTATCATGTGCATATTATGCCTGATGTCATCCAGAAGGAATCTGATATGGAATGACAAATTGATAAGCATTATAATAACACTACCATATATAAAGTATAACACTACCATATAATTAAAGAATAACACTACAATATAAATAAAGAATAAAAGTAAAATATTAAACAATGGGTAATACACAGAGACCCATCTTCTCTCACATCCAGAATGGAAACTTACTGTCTCATGTGAATAAACTAAATATCAACACTATATATAATGGCCAAAAGTGAATAAACAGAACAGTTTTTTGTGCAACAGCAGTTTTTGCTGCTTATAATTCAACAATATGGATACAGATGTGGAGGCCACTAAAGTACTGACATTTACTGAGCACGATGTAGCCAGAATTCTTTTTGCTTTGGAGAATGATATGAACAATGATGGCTCTTCTAACTCCATCTTCCTCACCCTCTTGAAGTTAAAGAAAAAGGAGGTCGATTTGAAACTCCATGGAGTATATTTGTCTGAATACTACAGAAGAGTGCTAATACCACGTGGGTTTAGAATTAAAAACCTGCCCACAATAGGACGCACAAATCCAGATTTCTGCAAGCGCTGGTGAGCTATCCTGAACAAATTTTCATTGGATTTGATTCTACTTGTCACCGAGGAAAGAAAGAAATCTCCTAGATAAAGTGAAACAGGAGATATTGGATCGTTAGACAAAGAAAATACACATTTTAAGGGAAGACACCACAGAACCTTGGTTGGATAAACTCACTACACAAATTAAGGAATATAAAGAAAATTTACTCCAATTCAAGAACAGGAAATTACAAATGGTCACAGAAGACCATAAGGAGAAAAGGGTGTACCAGTGGCTTCTGGGAGGTGATAATAGGAGATCATTTGCACAAAGAAGGAGACGACAGCGTTATTGCACAAAACAATCTCTACAAACCGTGGACACCAGTTCAGGCTCTGATAGTGACTCACCAGACACTGGCAATACGACATCTGGCATGTCTGGTACCCAACAACAGTTTTTTCAGGGGGTTACCACAAGAGCCAGCCAAAGGAGAAAAGGAGGAGGCCCCACATACGGAGGGGTGGGTGGCGAGAAAAAAACACCACTACCCCCAAGGTAACCAACAACACTATGCCAGAGACTGATTTAGTAGTGAACATCAGTCATCGGGCCCTGACATCTGCTGAAGTGTCCCTTTTGAATAAAGGCTTAAATTTTGTGCCTATACGCAAGGCGGATGAATTTGATGTGTTCATTGACTGTCAAAACTTTCAGAGATCTCTGAGACTTAAGGAATTCTTTAAGGATACAACCACAGAAACTCAGACTATTGACCCAGGATTCAAAGTGAAAAGCTCCTTTGATCCACACAGTCATAATTCTAGCATTAAAACGTATATGCGACTAGTGTCCCAGGACATCCCGAAAATGGAACATGGAAAATATCATAACAACTTAACAACAGAAGAAATACAAGCATTAACTTCCTTGTCATCTGATCCAGAAATTGTGATCCGAACGGCGGATAAGGGAGGAGCAGTCGTGGTCCTTGACTATTCCTATTATCAGAGGGAAATATTACAACAATTGAGCGACCAGAAGACCTATTTACCATTGAAACAAGACCCAACAGTTGAATTTATAGCAATTATTAAGGAGGTAATAACAAAGGGCTTTACAGCTGGTTGGATTGATGAAAATACCAAGAAGTATCTGCTAGTGGATTATCCCTCTTGCCCAATCCTCTATACATGACCTAAAATTCATAAAGACATGACACGACCACCTGGGCGGCCAATAGTCTCCGCACGCAACTCGATTAAATCCAGATTGGCAGTGTTTGTTGATCACTTTCTCCAGCCACTCGTCAAGAATATACGGTCAAACCTCCGTGACTCATCTCAACTGATACTTGAGTTAACAGAGTTAGAAGTGGAGGATTCCTGGATCTTGGCTACAGCTGACGTTAACAGCCTCTATATGATTATTCCCCATAAGAGTGGTAAACAGTGTGTTTCAGAGGCACTGGACCGTTATCCATATGTCGGTCCTCCTAGAGAATTCCTCATAGAATTGCTGGATGTTGATATAAACCGCAACAGGGTTGTTATATTGATAGGTCTGCACCAGGCTAGGGTTATGGAATCACGGACTCCTGGCTATGTGGCCCTCCCATATTTTAACCTATACTTTAACACATTAAACTTTGAATATTAAACATATACAGATTATTCAGTAGTAATAGGACTCCATATAAAGTTGGATTATTTTTATTATAATAGTGTTATAACACATATCTATCACTAAACAATTCTATGGTACATTGATTGATTTCAAATATCAACACTTGCACTATGTTTAGGTGGTTGCCATGACTGCATTTTGGCGGTTTTTGGTCTTAATTGGGGGGAGGGGTTATTACTTTGTTTGCACTATAAGTCACATTTGTTTGCCATTTCACTTTGTCTGAGGAAGGGGATACTTTGGGGCATATTTATCAAGGTCTGGCGGACCTGATCCGACAATGCAGATCAGGTCCGCCAGACCTCGCTGAATACGGCGAGCAATACGTTCTCCATATTCAGCATTGCACCAGCAGCTCACAAGAGCTGCTGGTGCAACGCCGCCCCCTGCAGACTCGAGGCCAATGGGCCGCCAGCAGGGGGGGTGTCAATCAACCCGATCGTACTCGATCGGGTTGTATTGTGGCGATGTCTGTCTGCCTCAGAGCAGGCGGACAGGTTATGGTTGTGACCGCTGCTTCATAACTGCTGTTTCTGGTGAGCCTGCAGGCTTGCCAGAAACACGGGGCATCAAGCTCCATTCGGAGCTTGATACATATGCCCCTTTGTCTCCGAAACGTCACAATAAAAGAGTGGTTTGTAAGAAAGACCAGTGAGTGCAAGTTTCGTTACTTTTATATATACAGTATATATATATATATATATTTTTTTGTTGTTGTTGCAATATTCATATTTAATAAACTCTTTGACTATGTATTTACTGTAAATATTTTACATTCCAATGTTCAGCACATTTCAGAATATGTTTTAAGTATTTATAAATAGATATTCATATATATATATTCAAGTTAAAAATAATTAATAATAATCCTCTATCAGCCATCCCACTCACACCTCTGGTTACTCATATCTAGATATTTCCACATCTTCTGACAAATAACATCCATAATACCAATTGGATTCTGTAGCGTCACCTGATATAAGCTAGGTGATTTATAAGATTTGTTCATATGCGCTTTCATCACAATATCTTTCTTTTCATTTATATATATATATATATATATATATATATATATATATATATATATATATATATATATATCTGTTAATATCAATACTTATATTTAATCATATCTATATATAGGAATAAATATATTTGTTTAAAAAACCATCAGATTTATGTAGAAATATTTATTTATGAATAAATAGAACATATTCAGTTCCGTAAAGAACATTGGAAAATAAAATATTCATAATTTAATGTCGGGTTACCACAATTGAGATTATGTGATGGTGTTTGTTAGTTTTTCCCCCCAACTTTTTTTATCTATTGACTTCTATGGGGGAATACATGAATGCAATTGCAATTATTTTTTTTTGCGCAAGTCAGGTTACTGGTGGAGAAAGAACAGTTTACTTTCTGCTTGTAATACCAGCGCAACCCGACTAGCACAAAAATGAAAATCCTAACTGAGTTGTTGCTATAGTGAAAACGCAAAATACCACTCCACTTGTAATCTAGCCCCACATATTTAGCTGTACATCTTTAGTTGTAACATTGCAATAAGTTAATACATTACCCTTCTACTTATGAAGAACACACTGTATAGTTAATTATTTGCAATAGAATAGAAACATAAACAACATGATTAATGGTTTATAACCCCCCACCCAGCATTAAACTCAAAATGTAATAACCCAAGTAAAATATTTAAAAGAACAGTCAAGCAAAAAAAATAAACTTTCATGGCATAGACAGAGAATGCAATTACATTTTATTTTCCAATTTACTTATCATATTTGCTTTGTTCCCGTGGTATTCTTTGTTGAAGTATAAATCTAGGTAGGCTCATAAGAGCTGACAGCCATGCACGTCTTATCACTTTATGGAAAGTATTTGTGACAATGTTTATAACAATGTTATAAATTGTTGGAAAACTTGGCTGCCATTAATTAATAAAGACACTTACATGCTCCTGAGCTCCTATCAACCTAATTAGGTTTACTCTTCAACACAGGTTTTTTTTTTTTTTTTTTAAAGGGATAAGAAACTCCAAAATTGTCTTCCATGACTTGGATTGAGTATACAATTTTAAACAACTTTCCAATTTACTTCTATTATCAAATGTGCTTCAATCTCTTTTCATCCTTTTGCTGAAGGCACAGGATTGCACTATTGTCAGTTAGATGAACACATCTAGTTAGCCAATCACAAGAGACAAATGTGTGCAGGCACCAATCAGCAGCTAGCTCCCACTAGTGTGTAGGATATGTGCGTATTCTTTTTCAACAAAAGGATATCAAGATAATGAAGTACATTTAAAAATAGAAGTGAATTTATAAGTGTCTTAAAATGACATGCTCTATCTGTATCATGCAAGATTCATTTTGATTTTCCTATCCCTTTAAAGGCACACAATATCTGATTCATAAAAAAATAAAACAATGCTTCTTTTACAGACTAAAGCTGCATTATTAATTGCAAAATTCTTTTCAGATTTGAAGGTACATTGTCACGTAGCTTACAATTTGTGTTGAATGTCCCTTTAGTTTAATCACAGAGCTTACAGTAAGTCCTCAGAAACACTAATAGTAAATCTGGGCAAGTTTGTTAGAAAGAACATTTTAGTTACATCCTTGAATGACAGACTAATTATCAACATATAGGGCGCGATCACATATATGGTGCAGGTTTCGGCGCAAGCGTGGGAACCTGCGCCGGCCGTAATTTCACCTTGCACATCAGGGTATTACATATACTGCGCCGTTAGATGCTAAACTGGCGTAAGTAGGACAAACTGGCGATCTTCTGAAATGTGCGCAAATACACATTTCAGTCGTCGTAAGTAACTTACGCCAGTATTTTGTCCACGGAAAGTGTCAATAAAGAGTAGTTTTATGCAAATTAGGCTAAAACTCGTAAAAATGAACCGCGATTTCAAATATAAATGCGACACGTAATTACGCTATTCAAAATTCATATATAAACCCAATGTGTTTTAAGGCTGCAGGTGAGAGGTTGTGCTGTTTGTGATTGGTTTGACACACTTACAGGGGCAGGAATAATAAATGCTTAGAAGAGGTTTAACTGTTTGAGATTTGCGGCTGACATGTATGTGATTACGCATGCATTTGTTAGGCCTTCAGGGAGTTACGTTGCTTTTTTAGTCAGTGCAAGGGTTACTGTGCCTGCAATTTGTGGCAAGATAAGAATGGAGTAGAATCTCTGAATTCTGCGCGTGTAAGTCCTTACGCTGTATATTGGATACCAAATTGCGCTTCTGTTCTATGTTAGTCTATGGGTAAAAAAAAAATACATCCGAAGGGTGAAATATACGCGCGTAACTTGTATGCTACGCTGTATATGTAATACCAAAATCGCGTAAAATCTGGCGGCGGAGGATTTTGCGGGCGACGCTGCATATGTAATGGAGGCCATAATGTATTTGAGCCTAAAATATTGCTGATACCCCAATAAAAATAAAGCAGAATTAGGACATGTTGGAAGTTTACTCATTTTCACCACTGGAGGGCAGTAGTAGATAAGAAGTCACCTGTTCCATACATAGAAACTGTAATTAGAATAAATGTTGTACCAGGTCATTTTAGACATCTGTCCCTGCAGCTCATGTAGTCAAACGTACAGCATCTTATTTTAGAGGGACAATAAACACATTGTAAGATATTTTTGTTGTCTTGCAATAGAACAACATATTAGTCGTCTAAACATTTTAAAAACTGACATCTTGTTTGCTGCACTTGTTTTTCAATATCAAAACCATCCACCAATTGCCTTATCTGGATGAGCCAATCTGGGTATGAGTCTGTTAGTATAAATTGCATGGTTTTGTTGTTATCATCTTAAGCCTATTTGAGAAATATATGTAGGAATGTTAACTTGGAGAAGTCTGCAGTGTGCATTTGTTGGTCATGAAAAGGGGACAAAATATATATATTTATTTTGAAATAGCAAGGTGTTCACTATCCCTTTAAGTGCATGCTGTAGTATTTCATCACCTCTTCACCAATCTACAAATGTGTCAGCCACACTTATAGGTAAAAAAACAACAACCTTTATTAACCTATTAACGCCGGTATGACGTTCTATTCCGTCCTAACCGTGCCGGGCTTTAGCGCCATTAGGACAGAATAGCTGTTTGACTGTCCTGAAGCCAACGGCGCTTCCAGGACACAATCACTGTCTGGAGGGCCTGCCTAGCATTATAGGGACGCCCCCCTGACCCGATCCCATCATCACGTGCACAATCGCAGGATTTCATTTTGTAGACAAATTAACCCTGTCATCAAAGGGTTAATCTCTCTGGATCATAAATCACAATACAGTATTTTCATTAATCATGTCTAATGTCACCTGCAGCTCCTCTGTGCGCCACATCAGAACCTCAGTGTCTTATGTGCCGACTCCCAAACACTATGCGAGTGGGGGGGGGGGACTTTCTCTGTATTGGGTGTGTGAAGGAGACGATTGGGCATACGGAAAGCTGAATAGGGGAGTGACACCAAACGCTGTGCCACCCTCCTGGAGGAACAGGGAAAGAGCTGGACACTATAATTAGGTACGTATATGTGTGGTCTTTATTCTCATTAAAAAATGCAGCAGCATTTAGGTATTGTTATCATGCATTACAATTTACTGAATTAAAGGGACAGTCAAGTATAAATTAAACTTTCATTATTCAGATAGGACTTTTAATCGACTTTCCAATTTACTTTTATCATCAAATTTGCTTTTTTCTCTTGGTATTCTTAGTTTAAGCTAAACATAGGTAGGCTCATATGCTAATTTATAAGCCTTTGAGGGCTGCCTCTTATCACATGCTTTTTAAATCTCTTTTCAACACAAAGAGACAGAAAGTACACATGGGCCATATAGATAACACTGTGTTCAGGCACAGGGGGTTATTTAAGATCTAGCACAATACAATGCTAAATTTAAGACAATAGATAATAAAGAGTCACAGTCATGTGATCAGGGGGCTGGAAGAAGGTTCCTAGATACAAGGTAATCACAAAGGTAAAAAGTATATTAATATAACTGTGTTGGTTATGCAAAACTGGGGAATGTGTAATAAAGGGATTATCTATCTTTTAAAACAATAACAATTCTATGGTTGACTGTCCCTTTAAGTTGTTTTGATGTGTTACTATGGATGCAATAGGACTTAACCAATTTAATGGTTGTGGCTTTTGTTATGAGCTTATGATTGGCAAATGTCAGTGGGAATATTATCTTTAGAAAGTCCCACTGAGAGTTGGTACAACTCAGTCTTGGCTTTCAGTTATTCACAGTGGTAGAGTCCTATATTGTACAATATATATTTAAGTTTTTTTTTCATCCTGTGAGTTTTTTTTAAAATTATTTAAAGCAGTGCTATTTGTTCAAAGCTAAAATTAAAATGCAGATGTATTTTCTTAAATTATATTAGTAAAAAAGTGTAAGATTTTAGTGTCAATAAATCAATGGGTGTGGCCATCTTGTAACCTAGGTTTCCTTCTCTGCTGATGCCTATTAGGCACAGCTATAAATAAATGTGCAGCCAATGACTATGTGAAATACAGCGGTGTTAAGTCTGATGTCTACACTTTCACTTTTAAGAGCAATAGGGAAGCCCACAACTTGTAGAATTGAATTACAGGAACCGGGGACAAAATAATGAAAATATATTTCTATATTTTTTTTACTATAATTAAACATTTTACACTGTAATCTCAAGGTGTTTAGTGTCCCTTTAATGGACATGAAAGTCAAAATTAAACTATAATGATTCAGAGCATGCAATTTTAATAGACTTTACAATTTATTTCTATTATCAAATTTACTTCATTCTCTTGGCTTCCTTTGTTGAAAAACATACTTAGGTAAACTCAGTGTTAGCAATGTACTACTAGGAGATAGTTGGTAAAGATGCCTGTTATCATTGGCTCACAAGATGTGTTCCATTATCTCCCAGAAGTGCATTGAATTTCTCCTGCAGACTTTGAATTACTGGTATACTTAAAGGGACATGAAACCCAAAACTTTTATTATTCATACAGAGCCTGTGATTTTTATCAACTTTCCAATTTACTTCTCTTATTTAATTTGCTTTGTTATCTCTCTATCCTTTTTTGCAAATCATACCTAGGTAGGCACAGGATCAGCAACGCACTACTGGGAGCTAGCTGCTTATTGGTGGCTGTACATACATGCCTCTTGTCATTGGCTTACCTGATGTACTCAGCTAGCTCCCAGTAGTGTGGTAGGAAAAAGAGAAAAAGAGAGGGCGCCAATAGTGTGATATTGTTTGTTTCACAGCAGAAATTAAACACAGATATTGTGCTTACCAAAAAGAGTTGCACTGAACTCTGACCAGTGCGATATCGCCTGCTGGCACTTTACTCAGCGGCCAGTACACTGTGTATAGGCATATATCCTCCAGATGACCTTTGTATTTCTATGGATTCGACTCAAGGATATGTGAACCTTAGAAAATAGAGAGGGGACTCCACATAGTGTAATATGTCTTTTCAAAAGGATGGAGGAAACATGTATTTTGCTTACCAAAGGAAAAAGCACTGTACTGTGACCAGTGCAGTCTCGCCTGCTAGCACCTTATACAGCGGCTAGTGTGCTGTGTGTTGGTGTATCCTCTCTGTTCTTTGGAGTATACAGCTCTCTGTAAATTGTCTTCAGTTGTAGCCTTGCACGTTAAACTTTGTAAAGGAATGTCTGTTATATTGTTACAACTGAATATATAATAGTTGTAACTATTTAAGTAGTTTGTAACTTAACGGCACTATATAAAAAATAGAAAATAGAAAATGGTGGACAACTTCCAAATAAAATTTAAAAGGCTTTAATGACGCGTTTCTCAACCAGCTACGGGTCGTTTCATCAGATATAAAGCAGATAAAATACACTTCAAATTGTAACATTATATACACATTTGACTAATTAAAACCGGAAGTTGTCACTAGAAAATAACCAATGGATACATCTAAAAGACTACAGCTGAGATATCAAAATCGTGTCCCCAGCTGTTACAATTCTAACATTATTTAAACGTTATTAGACAATCAAGGAATTTAACAGAAAAAACAGTTACAGTAATGTGTTCATGTCGATGTCAAAAAATGGGGGTATATATACACAAAATCCTAAGTATATTTTATTATTGTTATTATTTCAACCTTTTAAGAATGTGTTAAACTGGGTGGTCACATTTATCGGGTGTAATATTTTGGAATTCCTAATAAACAATAGAATTTGTAGTATCTTGTTGTGTGTATGTATTGACTTATATATTCATATTAGACTGTGTGTTTTTGTTTGTATAGTGTAAAATTAGTTTTTATATCCCTAATAGCAAAGGGTGTTAGAAGGTATGTATATCGTATGTATCTTAAAGTATTTGTATTTCTAAAGTTAGACATATCTATTATCGATCTTCCTATATATGTTTTCAATATCTTGGAATATATCACCATATTTTCTAAAAATTTTATTCACTCCGTTTTGAGGGGATGTAGAAATAATAAATCCTAATTCATAATGTATGTGTTAAGTGGACAAAACATTTTTTAAAAGAAAAAACCTTTTAGATTTTGTTTGTAGCTGCAACCATAAATATTATTTGTGTACTGAAGATGTTGCGTGTCCGAATGTATAAACCATAAGATGTATAAGAAATAAGTGTTGTTTGCTGCATGTGATCTGAACATATTTTATATATGTGTGTGTTGTTCAAGATTGGTATCTTGCTCTAGTTTTTTCGTGCTGTAATTATAAATGTGTTCAATTAGATCTGAACATATTTTTATATATGTGTGTGTTGTTCAAGAGTAGTATCTTGCTCTAGTTTTTTCGTGCTGTGATTCGATTGGATATATCTGTGTTGGATTTGTGTTATGTATGTACATGAACTGTTTGAATATATATTGGATATGTATGAATTTTTCTTTAATATAAAAAAAGACTTGATGGTTCTGTAGGTATATCCTAACAGAGGTTAATCTAAAATATGGTCATAAAATTATGTGTGTGTATTGACACCAGTATTTTCGCCTTATTCTGCTGGCAATGTAAATGTGAAATTTAATCGGTGTGAGTGTGGGTTTGTATATGTATTGGAACGAAAGAAGATGTATGTGTGTATGTGTGTCAGTGTTCCCTAGTCGGTGTGTGTAACCTCCAAAAGTCATTATAATGGTCATATGTATTGGAACAAAGGAAAATGTATGTATGTGTGTGTGTCTGTGTTCACTAATCAGCTTGTATATCCTCAAAAATAATTGTAATGGTCATATGATAATCAATAGTGCATGTTGGTGTTTCAGGTACTAGCTACCCCTATAGGAATCTCTAAGGGTTCCTTAAGGGAGATTTTATTTTGATGGATATGGAATTTGATCTATATTCATTAACACCATTTTTGGTGTCCATATCAGAAACTTGAATGTGCCTGATAAAAGTGTGATGTGGATCTACTAGTTGAAGGCTGCTAGATCCAAATTGGCGTTGAGCCCAAATGGGTGTAGAGTCTTCAACCGGTAGATCCAAAAAGTGTCGTGTTGTCTGAGTCTGATTAGTCTATTGTAATCAGTATTTTTGGGAACATAATCTATCGGAATGTATTTGAAAATATATGGGTTCCCATTGTGTTTCAATAAACAATGGTTGGGTATACTATGTTTAATGTTCTTTTTTCTGGAATTTTTACAATTCCGGTGATGTTCTCCCCATCTAGTTCTCAATTTTCTAGAGGTGCGGCCTACATATTGTAGGCCGCACACACATTCCATAAGGTATACCGTATAGGATGATTCGCAGTTGAAAAATATGGGAATTTGAAAGGTTTCCCCTGTGACCGTTGATTTAAAAGTTTTTATGCCAGATTTAATTATTTTGCATGTGCCACATCCTGCTTTCCCACATTTGTACATTCCACATAAGCCAAAAATCCCCCTATTTTGTATTGGAGTCTGATTGGTCTTTTTTGTGTGTATGTGTTTAACTTTTTTACTTGGAGCTAGTTTGCTTCTAAGGGTAGGGGCTCTTCTATACACAAACTTCGGTTTGTCCTTCACTAGACTTTTCAAAATTGGATCCCTCTGAATTATATGCCAGTGTTTGGACGATATATGCTGTATCTTATTAAAATCAGAGTTGTATTGAGTAATGAAGCATATGTCTTTTAGTTCCAAAAAATCTGGTTGGCTTTTGTTCTTGTTATTCACGAGAATATCATCTCTATTTAATTCTGATGCTCTATGTAAAGCTTTGTCCAATAGTGATGGAGGGTATTCCTTCTCTAGGAATCTATTGTATAGAATTTTACTTTGCTCCAAAAAAGTGTCATGATTGGAACAGTTGCGTTTAATCCTGCGAAACTGACTGTAGGGAATATTACGTATCCAATTTTTATGGTGATTTCTGTTGAAATTAAGAAAACTGTTGCTGTCTACCTCCTTAAAAAAAGTTTTGGATATTATCTTCTTATTCTCAAGGCTTAATATCAGATCTAGATATTCAATTTTATGCATCTGAATATTAGCTGTGAATTGGATTCCCATATTGTTACTGTTTAAATGAGTGATAAGATTATCTGCTGAAAATGTGTCACCCTCCCATAGGAAGATCAGATCGTCTATGTATCGGCCATAGAAGACCAGGTTCGCTCCCAAGTTTGCAGAGTAAATATACTTTTCTTAAAAAAAAACCATGAATAGGTTAGCAAAACTTGGGGCGAACCTGGTCCCCATGGCCGTACCTTTTGTTTGTAGATAGTACTTGTCTTGGTATAAAAAATAATTGTGTTGTAAAATGAATGCGATGCTTTCCAAAATGAAATCACATTGTGTGTTCGGTAAATATATGTCTTTTTGAAGATAATAAGCAATAGCCTGTAACCCTAATTCATGTGAGATATTTGAATACAGCGAGCTGACATTGCATGTGATCCATAACAAATTTTGATCTGTGATATTGATATTGCTTAATTGTTGTAATAAATGTGTGCTATCCTTGATGTATGAGGGTAATGTGATCACGTATTTCTGAAGGTATTGGTCTATGTAATATGATAGATTGTATGTCAAATTTCCTATTCCCGCAATAATTGGACGTCCTGGTGGGTTTGTTTTATTTTTGTGGATTTTTGGTAAATGGTAATAATGGGCAATGCTCGGATTTTGTATTCTTAAGTAATCTTTTTCACTTTTATTAAGAATTTTTAAAGAGAAACCTTTGTCTATATGTTCAATGTATGACTGCAAAAAATTGGTAGTAGGATCTTTGTGTAAAATTTTATAGTAATTTTTGTCATCCAAGATCCTGTTGGCCTCTTTGATATAGTCCTCAAGATCCTGGATGACAATTCCACCGCCTTTATCGGCGTCACGAATAATAATGTTTGGATTGTTTTGCAGACCATAAATGGCTTTCTGATGACTGAGAGTGTCATAATTTTTCTTACGTTTTTTTGTGTGTAGAATCTTATCGAAGTCCTCCAGAACCATATTCTGGAATAGATCGATATATTCTCTTCCTACATTGGTTGGATTAAAATTTGATTTGTTTTTAACATCAGTATGTAAAAATTCTTCAAAAAGATGCGTGGTGAGGTTATCTGTTTCTGCAAACAAACAAACTGTGTCTTTGTTGGATGGCATTGTGTCAGTCAGAATTAGTTGTGTTTGAGAACTTTCAATTTGATTAGTTTTGAGTTTCTTATTCGCAAAATATTTTTGTAATGTTAATTTGCGCGTGAAATTGTTAAGGTCCACAAAAATGTCAAACATTCTGGGAGTGTTTGGGGGGCAAAAGGATAGACCCTGTTTTAATACTCTTTTCTCATGAATGGATAGTTGGTGTGAGGATAGATTGTATATACCCTGATCTAATCTGGATAATTCCTTTTCCTTGGCGGCAAGGGCTCTACCTCTTGAGCCTCGTTTTCTGGCATATGGGGTCTTTTTCCTGCTCTTATCTGAGGACTTTCGATTCTCATATGTGAGCCTATCTCTAAAAAAGGGGAAGGGTTCTGACTGGTACTTGGACTGTCTGATAATGGAATGTTACCTCTGTGATCGGTTGATAGAATTCTAAACCTGTTAGGATGCTCATAATGTTCCTGATATGATTGATGGTGTGTGGAGCTGTGATGTGCACTATGATTTGATGTGTTAGATCCTTGGTTAGAATGTTTGAAAGGGTTAGGATAGTGTGTATAGGAATCTGATCGTGGATAGTAGTGATCCATTTTGTTTGCTGACTCATCTTGGTGATTCTTGTAAGAATTATCCCTTTTATTGCCTAACTCATGTTGATAGTTCCTATGATAGGCATTGGATATGTGATGTGTTTCTGATTTGTTTCTATTATGTTGCTGTGTTTGATGAGTTTGATAGGATGTATGGGCTCTAAATTGATTATTTTGTTGTTTGTTCCTATTGAAATAGTATGAGTTATTATAATGCCCATTATAATGTTCATGTTGTGGTAAAGAATGTGATTTGTCTTGATATGTACTGGAGTGCCTGTTGTTGTGCCATTGATTCCCATGATTGATGGTATTTGGATGTATATGTTGGTTGTAAGTATTTGTGTGATAGTGTGGATTTTTTTGTTTTTTGTGTTTTCCATATTGGACCAATTTCCATTCGTTCTGTGTATTCTGTGTATTCATAAGCCCCATATTGTTCTCTTGTGTCTCATTTTTGCGATTAAAAGAATAGACACAATTATTAGTGTAATCTTCGTGGTCCCTCTGTAATTTCTTGTTCTTGGTATTGACTAGGTTTTCTTGATATCTATCTGTTCTCTCATTAATATCTTTGTTTATTTAGTTATAATCAGGATTTTGTTGATATACTTTGAGATCTTTTTGTATTTTCTCTATGTTGTTACTGCTCTGACTGTATAGTTTTCTTCTATGGTCTATTAGGATTTTAATCAAATTAAAAGAGCATTCACTTAAGGCATCATACCATCTTTTTAAGATCTCTGGATCGTCTTTAAAAGAACAGTGTTTCAGTAGTCTTAGACCCCTGGGTATATATTTATTTTCTAAATATTTCTCCAAGGTGGTTAGATCCCACCAGTGTCTGTGCTCTTTATTTATTTCTTCTTCTAATAGATAGAAGAGATCTCTCATGGGTATAATGTCATGGTTCTCAGATAGAGCTTCTATAACAGATATGTCTTTGGATAAATTAAATCCTAAACGTTTAGAACTTCTTTCTTCTTTGGATTGCATACTGACAGATAGGTAGAGTGAATAAATTTTTTTTTTGGATTTTTAGTGTAATTTCTGTTTTTTAGATTCAGTGAAAAGCTTATATTGCCTTGTAGTTTCTAAGCTTCAGTGAATGTGATGGGTGCTCGTGTGTGAATCACAAACTACTGAAATTCAAGGTGATGTGGTGTTTGTTGGGATGTGTTGGTGATAATGTAAAGTGCTTGTTTGGACAGAGATATCTGAACAGAGTGTTAGTGTGTCTGGATATTTTTGTTAAATAATAAATACCAGTATAATTCTGTGTGATTGGCGATGTGTCAAACCTATGTGTGAAATCTGAAAAAAGTGAGTATATAAAAAAAGACGATAATGTGGGTATTAAGTACTATAAAAACAATTATATAAAAAATATAATGTGAAGGGCAGTGTGTGGGTAATGACTTCCAAATGGATATTCTGAATCTAGCTGTAAGGGGTCAAATGGTTGTCATTAAATAACAGTGACCCTGCTTGTGTATTCGTTCTGATTAGAATTTTCCTAATGAGATATGTCTGTTTTAGATTTGTGACAACACTTGTATTGAGAATACAGTATATATTGTAATAATCACAACAACATTGGCAATACAATATATATTATTATAATTGCAACATACCCCTACTATCAGCTGCTGCCTTGATAAACTCTCGCAACAAAGAAATCACTCTGTAGTATCCCAGAAGGGGATACAAAAAGGCGCGCTGTTAGATTTGAAAATAGGGGCGGGAAAAAAGTGGGAGTAACATAGATATGCACCCAAACAGAAAAACAAAAGATACAACGAGACTAAAAACAATGTGTTTTCTACAACAATGTAATAGTTATCATAGATAAAATACCATGTCCCAAAGTGTTAATAAACAATGTCTTAGTCCATAGAAACAAATTACCGCCGGACGTTTTCTGGCGGGGCAGCTCCTCTTGGTCCCAGAGAGCGGGGGGTAGCACTGTGGTAGGAAAAAGAGAAAAAGAGAGGGCGCCAATAGTGTGATATTGTTTGTTTCACAGCAGAAATTAAACACAGATATTGCGCTTACCAAAAAGAGTTGCACTGAACTCTGACCAGTGCGATATCGCCTGCTGGCACTTTACTCAGCGGCCAGTACACTGTGTATCCTCCAGATGACCTTTGTATTTCTATGGATTCGACTCAAGGATATGTGAACCTTAGAAAATAGAGAGGGGACTCCACATAGTGTAATATGTCTTTTCAAAAGGATGGAGGAAACATGTATTATGCTTAGCAAAGGAAAAAGCACTGTACTGTGACCAGTGCAGTCTCGCCTGCTAGCACCTTATACAGCGGCTAGTGTGCTGTGTGTTGGTGTATCCTCTCTGTTCTTTGGAGTATACAGCTCTCTGTAAATTGTCTTCAGTTGTAGCCGTGCACGTTAAACTTTGTAAAGGAATGTCTGTTATATTGTTACAACTGAATATATAATAGTTGTAACTATTTAAGTAGTTTATAACTTAACGGCACTATATAAAAAATAGAAAATAGAAAATGGTGGACAACTTCCAAATAAAATTTAAAAGGCTTTAATGACGCGTTTCTCAACCAGCTACGGGTCGTTTCATCAGATATAAAGCAGATAAAATACACTTCAAATTGTAACATTATATACACATTTGACTAATTAAAACCGGAAGTTGTCACTAGAAAATAACCAATGGATACATCTAAAAGACTACAGCTGAGATATCAAAATCGTGTCCCCAGCTGTTACAATTCTAACATTATTTAAACGTTATTAGACAATCAAGGAATTTAACAGAAAAAACAGTTACAGTAATGTGTTCATGTCGATTTTGGTAAGCGCAATATCTGTGTTTAATTTCTGCTGTGAAACAAACAATATCACACTATTGGCGCCCTCTCTTTTTCTCTTTTTCCTACCACAGTGCTACCCCCCCGCTCTCTGGGACCAAGAGGAGCTGCCCCCCCAGAAAATGTCCGGCGGTAATTTGTTTCTATGGACTAAGACATTGTTTATTAACACTTTGGGACATGGTATTTTATCTATGATAACTATTACATTGTTGTAGAAAACACATTGTTTTTAGTCTCGTTGTATCTTTTGTTTTTCTGTTTGGGTGCATATCTATGTTACTCCCACTTTTTTCCCGCCCCTATTTTCAAATCTAACAGCGCGCCTTTTTGTATCCCCTTCTGGGATACTACAGAGCTCCCAGTAGTGCATTGTTCGCTGATTCAATAAAGGATTCCAAAATAATAAAGCAAATTTGATCAAATAAGTAAACTGGAAAGTTGTTTAAAATGGTATGTTCTACCTTAATTATAAAGTTAAGAAAAAAGGACAATTAAAGGGCCAGTAAACGTACCAAATAATGTTATATAATTCTGTACATAGTGTAGAATTATATAACATTAGCTTAGCGCTAGCTTTATAAAACAAAGGGCTGCATAGATATTTACCTAAGACAATGACTTTTACAGAACGCCGCTCCTTGTTCTACTGAGCGGGCCTGTTTTTTTCAGAAGCACATCATGGCACGCTGTCTATTCACAGCCGGCCCGATTGTGCCATTAAACTCAATCTAGCTCGCTCCCGCTCTGGTCTGGCAATTTTGTAAGTGATCTGCACATAGGGGCTTCCTCTGAATTGTTAACAACTATCTTAGCTAAAACCTAGAAAATGCTAATCTTCCAATAGCACTAAGTTTAAAGGGACAGTCAACACAAAAATAATTGTATGGTTTAAAAAGACAGATAATGCCTTTACTACCCATTCCCCAGCTGTGCATAACCAACATTGTTATATTAATATACTTTATAACATTTAAATCTCTAAATGTCAGCCTGTTTCTAAGCCACTAAAGATAGCCTCTTATCACACATGCTTTTTTTATTAGATTTTCACAACAGGGGAGTGCTAGTTCATGTGAGTCATATAAATAACAATGTGCTCACGCCCGTGGGTTTTGCACAACACAGCACTAATTGGCTTAAAGGGACATTGTACACTAGATTTTTCTGTGCATAAATGTTTGTAGATTATCCATTTATAGAGCCCATTTGGAAGTGTTTTTTTAAAAATGTATAGTTTTGCTTATTTTTAAATAACATTGGGCTGATTTTCAGACTCCTAACCAAGTCCCAAAGTTTTAAATGTATACTGATGTATACAGACCTCTGATTGCTTCTGTTTGTATAATGGGTCTTTTCATATGCCGAGGAGGGGGAGGTTCTGCTCTCTGCCCCTTTCAGTGGGTTTCTCAGGCTAATCTCATCAACAGTTCTAAACTGGGAGCTTGTAAGTTACTTTTTAAAAGTTTTATACTGGGTTTGTATTTCTGTGCATATTCTTCTATATAGTAGTGTCTATTAAATGCAGTGTATTAATATAACCATGTTTTCTGAGCAAAACTGGGGAATGGATAATAAAGGGATTATCTATCTTTTTAAAAAAAAAAAATCTTTTGAGATGACTATCCCTTTAACACCCTTAAGTCAAAAGGACATAGGTACCACATCACAGAGTACTGTTCCCAGCGTACCGTGTTGATGTAGTACCTATGTTCAACAGTCTGGCTCTTGATGTGGTCCACGTTGTCAGCTTTGACAATGAAGACTGCAGCTAAGGGCAGAAGGCATCTTCCTTCACATGGTAAGGTAGAACTGATTGGCTTGCGTTGATGATGTGGGAGGGAAGGAGGGAGGCAGGTGGGTGGTGCATTATGGGAGAGGGAGGGAGAGGAGGAAGGCAAGGGTTCCCTATGCTACAGAAACAATGTATTTTGAAGAGGGATGGGTTCCCTATGGTACAAAAATGAGTGACGGTGGGCATCCCTATTTACAGTTGCTTGGGGGAGAGGAAGAATGGGGTACTGCTGCTGTACAGAAAACATGTTTTATCTATACTATAATTGCATTTGTAATGTCCGTTGCCGTCAGCAGTTGCGCATGCATCCTCAATGTAATGTTGGTGGCGCGAGGCAGTTGTTCCAAAAATGGCAGGGTGGTGAAAGAATCCACCGAAGGATGCAGTGTAGCGCCAACCTGCCATTTTCGGAATCCACCGGGATGCAGGGAAGGCAAACGGAGCAATAAAAAAAAAAAACATTGCCCGCATGCAACCAATAGGATTTCAGTAGCTCTCATCCTATTGGCTGATTTGAATTTGAAGAATCAAATCAGCCAATAGGAATTTTAATATCTTTAATAGCGTACCTTGAATTCACTATTCAGTGTACGGCAACTATCGTACGAAGAGGATACTCCACGCTCCATGCCTCTGCGGTCGCCGGTCTTCAGTTCCAGGGTCGCCGGTCTTCAGCTCCAGGGTCGCCGGTCTTCAGCTCCAGGGTCTCTGGTCTTCAGCTCCGTGGTCATCGGTTTTCAGCTCCGCCCTCGGCTCCATGCCGGATTGTTCGTGGAAGAAGAAAGAAGATGTCGCTGCTTGGAAGAAGACTTCACCGCCTGGAACAGGACCTTCTCCACCGGACTTCAGGAACAGTGAGTACCAACCTGAGGAGTTAGACTTTAGGTTTTTTAGTGTTAGATTATTTTATTTTGGGGGGTTTGGTGGGTGGGGGGTTTACTGTTAGGGGAACTTAGACTTTTTTCTTCTTTAAAAGAGCTGTTTATCTTGGGGCAATGCCCTGCAAAAAGCCCTTTTAAGGGCTACTGGAAGTTTATTCTTAGATTAGGGGGGTATATTTATTTTGGGAGGCTTTTTTATTTTCATAGGGATTAGGTTTAATTTTGTAAACTTTGGTAATTTGTTTTTTATTTTCTTAGATATTTTTTTAGATAAGGGATGGGCAGCAAAAAGGGCTGAATGCCCTTTTAAGGGCAATGCCCAATGCCCATACAAATGCCCTTTTCAGGGCAATGGATAGTTTAAGTTTTTTAGTGTTAGGTTTATTTATTGGGGGGGGGGGTTGGTGGGTGGTGGGTTTTACTGTTAGGGGGGACTTAGAATTTTTGGTAACTGCAAAAGAGCTGTTTAACTTAGGGCAATGCCCTAAAAAAGTCCTTTTAAGGGCTATTGGTAGTTTAGCATTAGATTAGGGGGTATTTTTATTTTAGGGGGCTTTTTTATTTTCATAGGGATTAGGTTTTATTTGTTTATTTTTTTTCTGTAGTTCAATTTTTTGTTTTTTTATTAACAACACAGACTGAGAGGGGAGAGAGAGCAAAAGAGAGGGGAGCTAGAGCAAATGAGAGGGGAGGGGAGAGAGAGAGCAAATGAGAGGGGAGGGGAGAGAGAGAGCAAATGAGAGGGGAGAGGGAGAGCAAAAGAGAAGGGAGAGAGATAGCAAAAGAAAGGGGGCAGAGAGAGCAAAAGAGAGGGGGGAGAGAGAGCAAAAGAGAGGGGGGAGAGAGAGCAAAAGAGAGGGGTGAGAGAGCAAAAGAGAAGGGGGAGAGAGCAAAAGAGAGGGGAAGAGAGAGCAAGGAGAGGGGGAGAGAGAGCAAAAGAGACGGGGAGAGAGAGCAAAAGAGAGAGGGGAGATAGACCAAAAGAGAGGGGGAGAGAGAGCTAAAGACAGCAAAGGAGAGGTGAGAGAGATAGTAATAGAGAGGGGGGAGAAAGAGAGCAAAAGACAGGAGAGAGAGAGAGAGAGCAAAAGAGAGGGGAGAGAGAGAGCAAAAGAGAGGAGGAGAGAGAGAGTAAAAGAGAGGGGGGAGAGAGCAAAAGAGAGGGAGAGATAGAGCAAAAGAGAGGGGAGAGAGAGCAAAAACAGGGGAGAGAGAGCAAAAGAGAGGGGGAGAGAGAGCAAAAGAGAGGGGGGAGAGAGAGCCAAAGAGAGGGGGAGAGAGAGCTAAAGAGAGGGGAGAGAGAGCAAAAGAGAGGGAGGAGAGACAGCAAAGGAGAGGGGAGAGAGAGAGCAAAAGAGAGGGGAGAGAGAGAGAGCAAAAGAGAGGGGAGAGAGAGAGCAAAAGAGAGGGGGGAGAGAGAGCAAAAGAGAGGGGGGAGAGAGAGAGAGCAAAAGAGAGGGGGAGAGAGAGAGCAAAAGACAGGAGAGAGAGAGAGAGAGCAAAAGAGAGGAGGAGAGAGAGAGCAAAAGAGAGGGGGGAGAGAGCAAAAGAGAGGGGGAGAGAGAGCAAAAAGAGGGGAAGAGAGAGCAAAAGAGAGGGGGGAGAGAGAGCAAAAGAGAGGGGGAGAAAGAGCAAAAGAGAGCTGGAAGAGAGAGCAAAAGAGAGGGGGAGAGAGAGCTAAAGAGAGGGGAGAGAGAGCAAATGAGAGGGGAGAGAGAGCAAAAGAGAGGGGGAGAGAGAGCAAAAGAGAGATGGGAGAGAGACCAAAAGAGAGGGGGAGAGAGAGCAAAACAGAGAGGGGAGCTAAAGAGAGAGGAGCTAGAGCAAATGAGATGGGAGGGGAGAGAACAAATGAGAGGGGAGAGAGAGAGCAAATGAGAGGGGAGAGGGAGAGCAAAAGAGAGGGGAGAGCAAAAGAGATGGTAGAGAGAGCAAAAGAGAGGGGGGAGAGAGAGCAAAAAGAGAGGGGTGAGAGAGCAAAAGAGAAGGGGGGAGAGAGCAAAAGAGAAGGGGAGAGAGAGCAAAGAGAGGGGGAGAGAGAGCAAAAGAGAGGGGGAGAGAGAGCAAAAGAGAGAGGGGAGAGAGAGCAAAAGAGAGGGAGAGAGAGAGCAAAATAGAGGGGGGAGAGAGAGCTAAAGAGAGGGGAGAGAGAGCAAAAGAGAGGGGGAGAGAGAGCAAAAGAGAGATGGGAGAGAGACCAAAAGAGAGGGGGAGAGAGAGCAAAACAGATGGGGGAGAGAGAGCTAAAGAGAGAGGAGCTAGAGCAAATGAGATGGGAGGGGAGAGAGCAAATGAGAGGGGAGAGAGAGAGCAAATGAGAGGGGAGAGGGAGAGCAAAAAAGAGGGGAGAGCAAAAGAGATGGTAGAGAGAGCAAAAGAGAGGGGGGAGAGACAGCAAAGGAGAGGGGAGAGAGATAGCAAAAGAGAGAGGGGAGAGAGAGAGCAAAACACAAGAGAGAGAGAGCAAAAGAGAGGGGAGAGAGAGAGAGCAAAAGAGAGGAGGAGAGAGAGCAAAAGAGAGGGGGAGAGAGAGCAAAAGAGAGGGGGGAGAGAGAGCAAAAGAGAGGGGGAGAGAGAGCTAAAGAGAGGGGAGAGAGAGCAAAAGAGAGGGAGGAGAGACAGCAAAGGAGAGGGGAGAGAGATAGCAAAACAGAGGGGAGAGAGAGAGCAAAAGAGAGGGAAAAGAGAGAGGGAGAGAGAGAGCAAAATAGAGGGGAGAGAGAGAGCAAAAGAGAGGGGGGAGAGAGAGAGAGCAAAAGAGATGAGAGAGAGAGCAAAGGAGAGGAGAGAGAGAGAGCAAAAGAGAGGAGGAGAGGGAGAGCAAAAGAGAGGGGAGAGAGTGATCAAAAGAGAGGAGGGAGAGAGAGAGCAAAAGAGATGGGAGAGAGAGCAAAAGAGAGGGGGAGAGAGAGAGCAAAAGAGAGTGGGGAGATAGAGCAAAAGAGAGGAGAGAGAGAGAGAGAGCAAAAGAGAGGGGAGAGAGAGAGCAAAAGAGAGGAGGAGAGGGAGAGCAAAAGAGAGGGGGGAGAGAGTGAGCAAAAGAGAAGGGGAGAGAGAGCTAAACAGAGGTGAGAGAGAGCAAAAGAGAGGGAGGAGAGACAGCAAAGGAGAGGGGAGAGAGAGAGCAAAAGAGAGGGGGAGAGAGAGAGAGCAAAAGAGAAGGGGGAGAGAGAGCAAAAGACAGGAGAGAGCAAAAGAGAGGGGAGAGAGCAAAAGAGAGGAGGAGAGAGAGAGTAAAAGAGAGGGGGTAGAGAGCAAAAGAGAAGGTGGAGAGAGAGCAAAAGAGAGGGGGAGAGAGAGCAAAGAGAGGGGGAGAGAGAGAGCAAAGGAGAGGGGGAGAGAGAGAGCAAAAGGGGTAGTGAAAAAATCCACCTAGATGGATTCTTTCACCACCCTGCCATCCAGGTGGATTCCGAAAATGGCAGGGTGGTGAAAGAATCTACCTGGATGCAGCGTAAACTGCATTCAGGTGGATTCTTTCACCACCCTGCCATTTTCAGAATCCCCCTGGATGGCAGGGTGGTGAAAGAATCCACCTGGATGCAGCATAAGCTGCATCCAGGTGGATTCCGAAAATGGCAGGGGGGTTCTGTCACCACAATAGACTGCCAAAAATGGCAGGGTGATTCGGTGGTTCTGTCACCACAATAGACTGCCCTCTGGGCAGGCTTTCCCACTAGTTAATAAATAAATTAAAAAAATAAGAGAAAAAACATAAACTAGGTGCTTGCAGACAGATGCCTGTACCTTAGATAGCAGCTTCTAGTGAGATGTGGAGTGTTAGAGAGCTTTTTTGGAGGGATCAGGGAGGTGGATGGTTGAGAAGGAATCCCTACAGTGACAAAAATAAATACAAACAAATGTCCTTAAACTGCAGACTGGCAGACTGCCAGTACTTAAGTTGGTGGTGAGCTGTGGGGGGTGAGGGAGAAAAAATAACTGTTTGGGAGAAATAAGGTAGGGATCAAGAGGAGGGAGGCATCGTGTGGGAGGGTAATCAATACACTACAGCTAGAATTAACCTTACAATTTTAAGGTTGTGAAAAGGTTGTGAAAAGCTAACATTTTTTAAAATATGTTCACATTTGGTGGAGAAACTGTGACATAAATATACCAATTTGCGCATAGATAAATACCTTTGGTTTCTACTAAAAAAATAAAAAATGTATATTATATATATATATATATATATATGGTTTTGACAGATAAATATAAAAACTTAGGCCTAGATTTGGAGTTTGGCGTTAGCCGTGAAAACCAGCGTTAGAGGCTCCTAACGCTGGTTTTAGGCTAACTCCGGTATTTGGAGTCACTCAAAATAGGGTCTAACGCTCACTTTTCAGCCGCGACTTTTCCATACCGCAGATCCCCTTACGTCAATTGCGTATCCTATCTTTTCAATGGGATCTTTCTAACTCCGGTATTTAGAGTCGTGTCTGAAGTGAGCGTTAGACATCTAACGACAAAACTCCAGCCGCAGGAAAAAAGTCAGTAGTTAAGAGCTTTCTGGGCTAACGCTGGTTCATAAAGTTCTTAACTACTGTACTCTAAAGCACACTAACACCCATAAACTACCTATGTACCCCTAAACTGAGGCCCCCCCACATCGCCGCCACTCGATTAAATTATTTTAACCCCTAATCTGCCGACCGCCACCTACGTTATACTTATGTGCCCCTAACACCGCCGACCCCTGTATTATATTTATTAACCCCTAATCTGCCCCCACAACGTCGCCGCCAGCTACCTACAATAATTAACCCCTAATCTGCCCACCGCAAAGCGCTGCCACCTACATTATAGCTATGTACCCCTAATCTGCTGCCCCTAACACCGCCGACCCCTATATTATATTTATTAACCCCTAATCTGCCCCCCACAACGTCGCCTCCACCTGCCTACACTTATTAACCCCTAATCTGCCGAGCGGACCGCACTGCTACTATAATAAAGTTATTAAACCCTAATCCGCCTCACTAACCCTATAATAAATAGTATTAACCCCTAATCTGCCCTCCCTAACATCGCCAACACCTAACTTCAATTATTAACCCCTAATCTGCCGACCGGAGCTCACCGCTACTATAATAAATGTATTAACCCCTAAAGCTAAGTCTAACCCTAACCCCTAAAGCTAAGTCTAACCCTAACACTAACACCCCCCTAACACATGTCATCCAAGATGGCGTCCCTCGAATTCCGATTGGCTGATAGGATTCTATCAGCCAATCGGAATTAAGGTAGGAATATTCTGATTGGCTGATGGAATCAGCCAATCAGAATCAAGTTCAATCCGATTGGCTGATTCGATCAGCCAATCAGATTGAGCTTGCATTCTATTGGCTGTTCCGATCAGCCAATAGAATGCGAGCTCAATCTGATTGGCTGATTGGATCAGCCAATCGGATTGATCTTGATTCTGATTGGCTGATTCCATCAGCCAATCAGAATATTCCTACCTTAATTCCGATTGGCTGATAGAATCCTATCAGCCAATCGGAATTCGAGGGACGCCATCTTGGATGACGTCCCGTAAAGGAACCGTCATTCGGCTAGTAGGCGTCGGGAGAAGAGGATGTTCCGCGTCGGAGGTCTGCAAGATGGATCCGGAAGAAAGAAGATTGAAGATGCCGTTGATAGAAGACTTCATCCGGATCATGGACCTCTTCAGCTCCCGCTTGGATGAAGACTTTATCCGGATTATGGACCTCTTCAGCTCCCGCTTGGATGAAGACTTCAGCCGGATTATGGACCTCTTCAGCCCCCCGCTTGGGCTTGGATCAGGACATCGGAGGAGCTCTTCAGGACGGATCGGTGAACCTGGTAGGGTGAAGACAAGGTAGGAAGATCTTCAGGGGCTTAGTGTTAGGTTTATTTAAGGGGGGTTTGGGTTAGATTAGGGGTATGTGGGTGGTGGGTTGTAATGTTGGGGGGGGTATTGTATGTTTTTTTTTTACAGGCAAAAGAGCTGAATTTCTTGGGGCATGCCCCGCAAAGGGCCCTGTTCAGGGCTGGTAAGGTAAAAGAGCTTTGAAATGTAGTAATTTAGAATAGGGTAGGGCATTTTGTTATTTTGGGGTCTTTGTTATTTTATTAGGGGGCTTAGAGTAGGTGTAATTAGTTTAAAATTGTTGTAATATTTCTTATGTTTGTAAATATTTTTTTATTTTTTGTAACTTAGTTCTTTTTTATTTTTTGTACTTTAGATAGTTTATTTCATTGTAGTTATTTGTAGGTATTGTATTTAATTTATTTATTGATAGTTTAGTGGTAGGTTTAATTGTAGATAATTATAGGTATTTTATTTAATTAATTTATTGATAGTGTAGTGTTAGGTTTAATTGTAACAGGTTAGGATTTATTTTACAGGTAACTTTGTAATTATTTTAACCAGGTACAATAGCTATTTAATAGTTAAGAACTATTTAATAGCTAAAATAGTTAAAATAATTACAAATTTACCTGTAAAATAAATCCTAACCTAAGTTACAATTAAACCTAACTATTTTAGCTATTAAATAGTTCTTAACTATTAAATAGCTATTGTACCTGGTTAAAATAATTACAAAGTTGCCTGTAAAATAAATATTAATCCTAAAATAGCTACAATGTAATTATAATTTATATTGTAGCTATATTAGGATTTATTTTACAGGTAAGTATTTAGCTTTAAATAGGAATAATTTATTTAATAAGAGTTAATTAATTTCGTTAGATTAAAATTATATTTAACTTAGGGGGGTGTTAGTTTTAGGGTTAGACTTAGCTTTAGGGGTTAATACATTTATTATAGTAGCGGTGAGCTCCGGTCGGCAGATTAGGGGTTAATGTTTGAAGTTAGGTGTCGGCGATGTTAGGGAGGGCAGATTAGGGGTTAATACTATTTATTATAGGGTTAGTGATGCGGATTAGGGGTTAATAACTTTATTATAGTAGCGCTCAGGTCCGCTCGGCAGATTAGGGGTTAATAAGTGTAGGCAGGTGGAGGCGACGTTGAGGGGGGCAGATTAGGGGTTAATAAATATAATATAGGGGTCGGCGGTGTTAGGGGCAGCAGATTAGGGGTACATAAGGATAATGTAAGTAGCGGCGGTTTACGGAGCGGCAGATTAGGGGTTAAAAATAATATGCAGGGGTCAGCGATAGCGGGGGGCGGCAGATTAGGGGTTAATAAGTGTAAGGCTAGGGGTGTTTAGACTCGGGGTACATGTTAGGGTGTTAGGTGCAGACGTAGGAAGTGTTTCCCCATAGCAAACAATGGGGCTGCGTTAGGAGCTGAACGCAGCTTTTTTGCAGGTGTTAGGTTTTTTTTCAGCTCAAACAGCCCCATTGTTTCCTATGGGGGAATCGTGCACGAGCACGTTTTTGAGGCTGGCCGCTTGCGTAAGCAACTCTGGTATCGAGAGTTGAAGCTGCGTTAAAAATGCTCTACGCTCCTTTTTTGGAGCCTAACGCAGCCTTTTTGTGGACTCTCAATACCAGAGTTATTTTTATGGTGCGGCCAGAAAAAAGCCGGCGTTAGCTACACGGGTCGTTACCGACAAAACTCTAAATCTAGGCCTAAGGTTCTTTTTCTGTTTAAATAGAGTAACAGCAAAAATTATAAAAATGATCTGGTACTTTGGGCACTGAAGGGGTTAAAGTACAGTAAACAAAGATCAGAGTTTAAAAAGCAAGGCTAGTATCTATCTTTTAATTAAATACTCAAAACATAACAGGTTAAGACATCAAGCCCATGAATATTCCACCAATCAATGTAAAATACATGATTGGATGACATGATTCATTTTTTACCTCAGGACCAATAAGTTTGCAATTAATTTGTTCACTAAGGACCAGAGCTTTTTTGCTATTTTTAAAGTTTATAGTCGAACATAATTCTCTGCTTTTATATTTAGTGTACCATATACATTATATATTGTTTTTTAAGGACAGATAGGGCTTCTTAAATAGTTCATACACAACTAGTGCAGCTACGAAAAAATATTTTAAAATAAATGCATTAATTTATCCTTATTTTGGAAATACCTCACATGTGTAGGATTATTACCCATATTTGACACTTAAAGGTCATCTACCGCCACAAGAAGTACAATATTGTTACAAAATGACAATTTATTATGCTGGCATTGTAATTGTCTCAGCTTTTACACAACCGGAAATTGCTACACAAGAGTACAGGTTTTTAAAAAGAAGACATCTCAGAGGTTTTACATTTGGGGGTTTTGACACATTTCATATGGTCATTTGATTACACACACAATATGGAATGTTTATTGTGAATATTGAAATTCTGATATGTACCCATGCAGACAAATTCCTCAATATATGTTCAGCTACATCTCCTGAGTCTGCCAGTACCCCACATGTATAGGGTTACCTACTGTTTGTGAAGTTATAAGGCCCAATTAGGAAGCTGCCCATTTCTGTTTTCAAAGCAGGAATTTTGACAGATTCATTTCTTGGGCTCATGTTGCATTTAGATTAGTGCAGTAGCCTACCAGCTCAGGATAACCCCATAATGCATAATATTTTCAAACATAGACACTACAGGGAATCTGAAATGGAGCATTTTCAGCTTTTATGAACCACCATCTCATCACCAACATCTTCCATATTTTGCGGTAAAAAATAAAATCTGCATTTATAGTACATAAGTGGCATTTTCATTGTGAATATTTAAATCCTGATATGTGCCACTGCAGACAAATTCCTCAATATGTGTTCAGCTGCATCTCCTGAGTTGGCCAGTACCCCAGATGTATAGTTTTGCCTACCTGTTGTGAAGTTATATGGCCCAATTAGGAACCTGCCCATTTCTGTTTTCAAAGCAGGACATTTTAGATTAGTGCAGTAGTCTACCAGCTCAGGATACCCCCGTGATGCATACACTTTTCAAACATAGACACCACTGGAAATCTGAAGTTGAGTATTTTTAGCTTTTATGAACCACCATCTCATCACAAACTTCTTCCATATATTGCGGTAAAAACAAAATTTCAGTGTGTATATTAAAATCCGGATATGAGCCACTGCAGACAAATTCCTCAATATGTGTTAAGCTCCACTCATAATCTGGCTCTAAATAAAGTATTATTAACTAAAGTATTATTAAAAGTATTATTAATTATTTAAAGATTTTTTTTTTTTTAAAAAAAGCTCTGATCACCACATATCACTATGCTGGCTGTAATGATCACGGTGAAGAGTCTGTGATAAAAGGAGTAAGGTTACCCTCAGGGCTGGACTGGGGATAAAAAGCAGCCTTGGAAAAATATGACAACCAGTCCAATTTTCTGTTGAGTGGGTAGAATGCACATGCCCCATTTTTCTCAAAGGGGATTACTGGAACACTCCTTCCCCAATATTTTTCAGAATTAAATTATATTACTTTGTATTAAATAAAAATGTCAGATTGATGTTATATAGCAACGCTACAACCCAATTGCAACCATTAATATCCCCTTTAAATTGAAGCTTTCCAGCCCTAGCTGCTGCAGGCCACCGGGAAATCTCCTGATATCCTGGTAGGCCAATCCAGCCCTGGTTACCCTAAATACAAAACCCTTACCTTCACACTAAATAAATTATTATGAACTATTTAAGGTATTATTAAAACTATTTAGCTATTTAAAGCTCACAACAGATCTCAATGCTGACTAGAATGGTGACAGTGAAGGGTTTGTGATCAAGGGGTTTCTGTTACCCTAAAACCCCAAAGCCTTACCCTTATACTAAATAATTAATACTTAACTATTTAATATGTTATTAAAATTATGAACTATTGGGGGGCGGAGCCGGGCGCATCCAAGATCGCGGCGTAATTCCGAGCTCCGCTGATGGCACAGCACTAACAGCTGAAATTAAGGGACCCAAGACAGACAATACTCCAGCAGACAAGTGCAATCTGCACATCAAAAACACCCACACTAGTAGTGGAGCTCTGTGAGTGAAATCGAAGCCGCTCTCTGCCGTAATCATGGAAGCTGAGGTTTCCCTGTAAGGCCTGACAGCTTACAAAACTTACAAAAATAATTGCGTAGGCAGAGGAGCATAATGCAAATCGGAAGGAGCTGGGGACAGTGGACCTCCAGATAACTAAATCTGACACAGCTAGTGGTGAGTGACACTGAAGGGACTTCCTATCGCCCTCATCAGAAGCACAGGCTGCAGCAGTCTCCGGCAAACAAATGGTATAGGAGGAAGTGAGACATAGAGTCATAAATCACACGCACCCAGTGCTGATAGCACAGTCAGCCAGGAAAATATATTCCCTAAATAAAGGCGCCTATTATAAACAAGGGATAATTTTGACACAATTAATATACAAGAGTACTGGGGGAAAATTAGTACAGTAAAGATCATCAAGGCCTGAGATACCACATGGGCCCTACCTGGAAGTGCTTCATTGCCACAGTAATTGCTATTCAGAGCAACATTACACAGGGGCCCCATCATTATAAAAGATTTATCAGACACCCTAGGTGAGGATTGGGGACAATAACAAATACCAAATCCCTTGTGTGAGTCATGGGGTGTATATCTCGCACTTATAATGGCGTCAAAGCAAAAGCCCAAACAAGACAAGACAAACAGACCCCTGACAGGCAAGAGCAACTCAGTTACATCTTATTTTAATACAACAGAACAAATCACTCATAGTGAAAATGTGACACCAGGGGCTGACGCCATGCAAACAGAAGTATCTTTGGAGGTAGTACAAAACACGCAAGATTTAATACAAATCCCAACAGATGTACTTTCATCCCTGCCATCTAAGCAAGATATTGCGGACATTGTCCGAGCATGCGTGAGGGAAGAATTAGCAGATTTAAAACAAGAGTTTAACCAATTACAACTCAGATATGATCACCAACAACACTCCATGTAAATGCTGTATGACAAGGTAGATGATTTGGAAAACAGGAGCCACAGGAAAAACCTGCGCATCCATGGTATCCCTGAAACCTTTTTGCCAAAGGATCTGCCTACCTACCTGCCAGTCCTATTCAACCATCTGAAAGGAACAAACTCTTCAGAAACCATTCCCTGGGACAGGGCTCACAGGGCGCTACACCCGAAAAAGCCTGATTCAGCCCCTCCGAGAGACATTATTATTAAATTTAAAAACTTTCGTGACAAAGAAGAGATATTAGACCTCTCAAGGAAGAACCAGCCGATTAGATTCAGGGGCACAGTACTGCAGTTCTTTGCAGACCTCTCTCAAAGAACACTTCAACAAAGAAGAGAATTTAGTCCCCTGACACAACTCCTCAGGTTAAAAAGAATCCCGTATTGATGGGGCTTCCCAACCCAACGTTTGGTCATACATGAAGACAGAAGACATATCTGTAAGGATGTCTCAGAGATAGGAGCCTTCTGCAAGATCCTAAATATAGAGGCCCCCCAGCTGCCACAGGAAGAGAGAGAATCAACATCCTCACAAGACACAGACCCCCCTAATGATACCTCACACAAATGGATGCAAGTGAGCAACCAACAGAAAAGACCACTTCCACCTCAGTAACTTCAGGACCCAAAGACTCAAAGGACAATACAACCTAGGTCTCCGAGATTGAGAACTGGACGCTGATTTCCGGAGAGACGCCTTTGGCCTCTCAAACTACACCGTGAGTTGCAGTGTGGTACTGGTTTGTTGAAATGTTTAGATATATATAATTTGTATTGTGATTTCTTATTCTGTTCACTGTTTCAAGATAGATAGTGTGCGCTGACCTGCTGTACCTTTAATAATTTAAGTAAAGTTCATAAATAAGCTGCCATCATATATTCCCCAACTTTTCTCAGAATAGGGGCGAGGTGGGTGGAGGCAGCCTGTGTGGTTGTGTCTGCCCGCAACGCCACTACAGATCTTGATGGTCTGGTTCTGAAATGTTCGACTGTTTTTTATATATTGATGTTTATTGTTATGTTATGCTACTTTCATGATTTCACATTCACTCCACATGAAAGGACAATATAGAGACTTTGAAGTTTATACACTTATTATGGATTCGAAAGCTCGTAAACTGACCTTAATCACACAAAATGTTAAGGGGTTTAACTCTCCTAGTAAACGTCACAAAGCATTGTCCGACCTGGCTAAGCGGGGAATGGACATCCTTTTCCTACAAGAGACCCATTTAAAAAAAAATAAGGAACTGGCATATTTTGGGTCTCAATATACTCAACATTACCACAGCTCAGCGGGTGTTAAGAAAAGGGGAGTTAGTATTCTTATACGTAAAACTATACCATTTACACTTCAAATAGATATGGATGGCAGATATATAGGGCTTTCAGGGTTATTATTCGGTGTACAGGTAACCTTTTTAAATGTATACACTCCAAACTCCCAACATATCCCTTTCTTCAAATCACTTTTTCACAAATACCTAGATGTGTCACAAGGTGTAGTCTTTTTGGGAGGCGATTTTAATTTCCAACTGGAGCCAAAAATAGACACTTCCAACACAAAATCAATGACCTCTAGGAAAACCGCTAGCTTCCTTTGGAAAGCTCTTAAGGATAATAACTTATATGATATATGGAGATGTGTACACCCTGCTAAAAAGGGACTATACCTTCTTTTCTTATCCCAATCTTACCTATACCAGAATAGATTACATCCTAAATAACTAGGAAGGCCTCTCATTAGTCACCACCTCTAATATATCACCGTGTTCCTGGTCGGATCACTCAGCGGTGGAGGTAAGATTTAGATGGCCTGATACCCAGCAAACTCCTTATCTTTGGAGGCTAGAAGACTCACTCTTAACTAACTCCCTAAATTTAGAAAAGATAACTAAATCCCTGACTGAATATTTCGAGAAGAATATACACTCTGTAGATGATCCCTTTATTCTGTGGGAAGCTCATAAATGTACAATTAGGGGGGAATTCATCACGCTAAAGTCCCACATTCGAAAAATAGCGAGACAACTTTATAACTCTCTCACCTCTAAACTGGCCCAAGCTGAATATGATCATAAACAAGACCCCTCCAACAATCAAACCCTAACAGATATTAAGACTCTCCGCAACCAGCTCTATGAATTTTTGTCAATCGAGCAACAAAAAACCCACCTGCGCACTAAGCAGTTATTTTTTTATAAAGGTAATAAAGCAGGCAAACTTTTAGCTCAAGCCCTTAAACGGAAATGACTGAAAGCGTACATACATAGCCTCAAGTTACCAGATAACACAAAGGTTCAGACAACCCCTGAGATCTTACAACAATTACATAACTACTACTCTACTTTATATAACATTAACACTCAAAAAAAGGTGGATATGGAAGACCGTAACTTGTTGGCATACTTAGACATCTGTAAACTTCCTCAACTTACTGAGGACCAAATTGAAGATTTGAGCTCTCCGATAACACCTTCAGAGATTACCTCAGCTATAAAAAACTTGAATGCAGGGAAATGCCCTGGCCCTGATGGACTGACGGCTAGATATTATCAAGCTTTCCAGACGATTTTACTTCCACATATGCTGCATATGTTTAACTACGCAGAACACACTGCCTCTTTCCCGTATCCATGTTAGAGGCTCATATAACAGCTCTCCCCAAGCCGGGAAAATCCCCTGACTGCACATCTAATTTCAGACCCATCTCACTCTTGAATGTAGATGTCAAGATTTATGCAAATATTTGAGCACATCGATTGAACAAAATCCTCCCATCTTTGATTAATATCAACCAGGCTGGGTTTACTCCAGGGCGAGAGACTCGAGATAACACTACTAAGATACTCACCCTGATAGACTATGAATCCACACATCACATTCCTTCTATATTTGCGTCAATGGATGCGGAAAAAGCTTTTGACAGGCTACATTGGGCTTTTCTTAGACAGAGCCTTAAAAAATTTGGATTCCCAGCTACATTTACGAACAAAATATTCGCTCTCTATAGTCATCCCAGTGCTAAAATTGTACTAAATAATGACCTTTCCCCTTCACTCCCCATACGGAATGGCACGAGACAGGATGCCCACTCTCGCTGCTACTATTTGTGCTGGCGATGGAGATTTTGGCTGCCATTGTTAGACAAAATGCAAAAATTAGAGGCATCCACATAGGCCCCCAAGAATTTAAGATTACTTTATATGCAGATAACATATTCTTAACGTTGTCAACCCCAAACAGCTCTATCCAATTTCTGATGGAAGAGCTTACACTTTATGGCTCATATTCAAACTTCAAAGTAAATGCTAGCAAATCAGAGTTCTTAAGTACAGGTCTCACCCAGGCTGATATTCAAACCATAGTGATGGTCCACAATTTCAAATACCAAAAAACATCTACAAAATACCTAGGGGTTCACTTAACTACCATACCACACCTTCGGGTTACACTTAACTATTCTCCTCTCACTAAAAGTATACAGCAGGAATTACGTTAATGGCAAAACAAAACAGACTCTTGAATAGGCAGGATAAATGCGGTTAAGAAGTCCATTTTACCAAAGATTTTATATATTCTCCAAACACTCCCTATAAATATCCCGGACCTACAGCTACATACACTACAAAAGCTCATCAACGCTTTTATCTGGCAAAACAAACGACAGAGAATAGCTAAAGCTACTATGTACCGTACAAAATAAAATGGTGGGCTAGGTGTACCGTGCTTGCAATTTTATAGATGGGCAGTGTTTCTCACTCAAATAACTGACTGGTGTAAAAACTTCCAAAGTAAGGAATGGGTTTCTCTAGAACATTCCCTAGCAGGTGTCACACAGTTGGGGAGTCATTGCTGGCTCACTCCTCAGAATAGACAGCTCGCCCAAAATACTTCTAAATTGACTTTGGAGACATACAAACTATGGGATAAATACTTCACGAAAATACTCTCCGTCTCTTCTGTTACCTCACCACTGACCCCCTTGCTAAACAACCCGAGTCTACCACTGCAGTCTATCTCCCCTCCGAACACAGTTACAACCTTATCTAATGTAGTCTTGTGTTGTAATGTACTGCAGAATAAGAAAATAAAAACAAGGCTAGATCTTCACGAATATCAAGCGGGGATATTCTACCATTGGTTTTGTTACCAACAACAAACACATTATATCACTAATCATAAAGAGAGGGAACATATTCTCAGACCCCTTACAGCCTTTGAAACCTTATGCTACATGGAATTCCCTAACAGAGGTTTATTATCTTTGACCTACAAACTACTATTGACATATCACTCTAGGAAACTTCCCTCCTACACTAATAAGTGGGAGGAGGATCTACACCATCACCTTACACAAAAAGAATGGTTACAGATATTCCAAAATATGAACAGATATACCTCCTCGGTAATAATACAAGAAATGAATATTAAACTCCAATGCAGATGGTACTTTACACCATCTAGACTAGCTACAATATTTAAGAATACTTCACCAGAGTGTTGGAGGGAATGTGAGAACCCGGGCACCTTTATACATATATGGTGGCAATGCCCCAAAATAGCCCCTTTTTGGACTGACATTATAGGGGAAATTAGTAAAGTTATTGGAATCATAATACCCTTAGACCCGGTGATAATATTGTTTATTAAATTCCCAAGGGTCAGATGTAAACTTAGACTCCAATTACTGTATATAATGATCAATAGTGCCAAAAGATTAATACCGCAACATTGGAAGCAAACAAATCCACCCACAACAGAGAAGTGGAGAGCTTTAGTTTTCCACTACAATATTGTTAGAAAAATATCACTTCGTTATCTCCAAAAGATTAGATGAATACCTGTCCATTTCCTTTTTATGGGAAGAATATAGGTCATCATCTGGACATTAGTAACACACTTTAATTGAATAGAACTAATTTACTATTTGTATGTTTTGGATATTACCCTAGTAGTGTGTAATTATGTCTAGAAATGTTAAAAGAACATTTACTTTAAGTCATAGTATGCCTTGAGGAGTTGAAGAATGCTGTATATTAATTGCTCCCAGAAACTATACATGAATGTACAGTACAATCTTTGATCCAAGTTCCCCCCCCCCTTTTTTTGTTTGTGGATAACAATTATATTTGTTTTGTGAAGCAACTGACAAAATAACATAATATAAAAAAATAAAAAAATTATGAACTATTAAAAAAAAAAAGAAAAATCAGCCCTGATCAGCACAGATCACATGCAATGATCCCAGTAACAGGACTGTTATAAAGGGGTTAATTATTTGTGGGATTTGTGTGTGTATTAGACACTTCAATTTAGCTCCAAAAACAGTTTAGCAACAGTTCTGCCTCTCTCAACTTTCTCTGGAACACTGAGAGATCGAGAGAGACAGAGCTGCACTTCTAATGCTACTGTTATGGATACAATGACAATGTGATCGCTGTGATTTGCTATCACAGTGATCACATGACTGCTTAGGTTGTGACTGACCCAGTGCACACTGCCTGAGACTCACAGGATCCACTTACAACGAGCTGTTACACAGAGGATATACCATGGTACGTCCGAAAATCCCAAGTGGTTAAATATTAAATAACCATAAGATACAACATAAAAAACACTCATTTAAAAATAACAATTTAGGACACCTGTGTCATTTGAATGCAAGTAACTGAGATATCTCAATAAAACCTTTTAAAATGTTTAGTTGTAAAAAAGTAATGGTCTCTTTAAAAAAGTTCTAGTAAATAAATCATCCATAATAAAAATGTAAACATATATCAATCTGAATAATAAGGAGTATGATAACATACCAGTCTTTTATATCAAGCGTTCCCGAATTTTCTCAGCTAGAATTCAGTAAGTGTGTTCCTGCAATCCAGTCACATGGCCCAATTTTCACCAATCAGGATTGTTTCAATGCAGCTATTACAACCCTTCTAACAACCCCAACAGTCTCACTCCATCAGAGGTCCATTCTGTGCAAGAGGACCTGATATATTGCTATTTACAAGTTTTCTAGTTCTGTAAGTAAACGCTTTTAGTACGGTCATGTGACTTTTGTTACACCAAAGTCACTATGTTGCTGATATAATATTATACAAGTATCATTACCAAAAATTTACAAAGTATCCACAACTTAAGCCTTTATCAAGATACCTAAGTACTTCCTGTTCCGGATATTTATAGTTAATTTGAAATATACTTTGACCTTAGATATCCTTTTTTTAACTCCTTAAAGGACAACTAAATACAGTAGAATTGCGTAATCAATAAGTACATAATAAAAAGACAATGATTTAACACCTACTCTAAGAAGTAGATATTTTTCTAACAAATTTAATTTTTCTCCCATTTACCAGCCCCCTGTATCATGTGACAGACATCAGCCAATAACAGACTATTATACTTATACCCTGTGAGCTTGTGCACATGTTCAGTAGGATCTTGTTCCCCAGAAAGTGTATATATAACAAGACTGTTCAAAATTGATAATTATTATTATTATTATCATTTATTTGTATAGCGCCGTCAAATTCCATAGCGCTGGGTACAATGATAGGGGTATACAATGACAAAGATTTGTGATAAAATACAAAACATAACAAAACTAAACAAACCTAGTACAGGAGGAAGAGGGTCCTGCTCTGGAGAGCTCACAGTCTATAGGTTTAGGGTGCAGAGACATAAGGTTGGGGTAGCTTGTTACATCGGTTGTAGTTGCAGCAGTGAGTCAGGCAGTTCATGTACATGTATTAGTTTGGTTAGGATGAGGGATGGAGGAGATATGGTACGACTCTCTGAATAGGTCAGTTTTCAAGGAGCGTCTGAAGCTATACAAGGTTGGAGACAGTCTTATGGAGCGGGGTAGAGAGTTCCAGAGGACAGGAGCAGCATGTGCAAAGTCTTGGAGGCAGGAGTGGGACGTAGAGATAACAGGAGTGTAGAGACATAGGTCAGAGGTTGATCGAAGAGGACGGGATGGGGAATATTTCACGATGAGAGAGAGGAAATATAGTTGGGAGTTAGACTGTTGAGTGCTTTGTAAGTTAGGGTTAATACTTTAAATTGTTTTCTGAAGTGTATGGGGAGCCAGTGTAGAGACTGGCAGAGTGGAGCAGCTGATGTAGATCGGCGACTTAGGTGGATAAGTCTAGCAGAAGCATTCATAATAGATTGAAGGGAGGAGAGGCGGTGTTTTGGAAGTCTATTTAGGAGTAGATTGCAATAATCAATGCATGACAAAATGAGGGAATGAATAAGTATTTTTGTAGTTTTTTGAGTAAGGAAGGGACGAATTCTGGAAATGTTGCGTAGGTGTGAAAGGCAGGATTTTGGAAAACGCTTGTATATGTGGGTGAATGTGAGTTCTGAGTCTAGTCTGACCCCAAGACAGTGGACCTGGGGTGAGGTGTTGAGAATAGAGTCTCCAACCGTCAGAAAAATGTCAGGTGTTGGATGTCTCGAAGAGGGGGGGGGATAAGAAGCAGCTCAGTTTTGGACAGACTGAGTTGGAGGTAGTGTGAAGACATCCAAGAGGAAATTGCAGAGAGGCAGTCAGATATCTGATTGAGTAGAGAGGGAGAGATATCAGGAGAGGAAAGATAGATTTGGGTATCATCAGCATATAAGTGGCACTGGAATCCAAAGGAGGCTATACGTTTTCCAAGGCAGGATGTATAAAGAGAGAAAAGCAAGGGGCCCAAGACAGAGCCTTTCGGTACTCCAACTGAGAGAGGCATAGGATCACAAGATATGGTGTTAAAGGAAACTGAAAACGAGCGGTTTGAAAGATATGAGGCAAACCAGGAGAGGGCTGTGTTTCGGATGCCAAATGAATGTAGTGTTTTTAGGAGGAGAGGATGGTCAACTGTGTAAAAAGCTGCGGACAGGTCAAGAAGAATTAGTAAGGGGTAATGGCCTTTTGCTTTAGCTGATAACAGGTAATTTGTTACTTTAGTAAGAGCAGTTTCTGTTGAGTGTTTGGGGCGGAAACCAGATTGTAGTGGATCAAGTAAGGAGTTAGTTGTGAGAAATTGAGTTAGCCGATTAAAGACTAGTCGTTCCAATAATTTTGAAGCAAAGGGAAGTAAGGAGACCGGTCGATAGTTAGAAGGCGTGGAGGGGTTTAGCGAGGGCTTTTTATGATTGGTATGATTGACGCATGCTTGAATGTGTCAGAAAATGTGCCATCGGTGAGAGATTGGTTAAAAAGATGAGTTAGGGTAGGGGTTAGTGAAGCAGAGAGAGAGGGAATAAGTCATGAAGGAATAGGGACAAGTGGGCAGGTTGTGAGATGAGCCAAAGATAGGAGTGCAGAGACTTATTCCTCTGTTACAGGAAGTAGCATAGAGTTTTGTTAATAGAATGGATGGGTAGGATTGCTGGGTTTGAGGGGTGTGAGGTGCAGATCTCTTTTCTAATGGTGTAAAATTTACTTTTGAAGTGATCAGCAATAATTTGAGCAGTGAGGTTGGTTGTGGGTGGGGGTGCAGGCAGATGTAGAAGGGAGTTAAAGGTTGAGAACAGCTTTCTGGGGTTGGGTGCGTGAGATGACACAAGAGAGGAGAAATAGACTTGTTTGGCCAGGCTGAGCACATGGTTGTAGGTCTTAAGGGTGAATTTATAATGCTGGAAATCAGCACAGGTGCGTGATTTCCTCCACTGCCATTCAGCAGCCCATAAGCATCGCTGAAGATATCTGGTCTGTTTGGTGTGCCACGGTTGCCGTTAAATGATTGATGTATGTCGAAGAGTGGAGGTTGCAGTTTTGTTAAGTGTTGATTTTAGAGCCGAATTATACTGTAGAGTCATTAGGTTTGGACAAGAGAGGGATGAAATGTCAGAGAGCAGAGGACTCAGTTGAGTGGAAAAGTCTGTGAGATCCAAGTTATTTAAATTCCTGTAAGGTAGCAGTTTTTTGGGGGCTTGCAAAGATGTAGCAGGTAGAGTAAGAGAGAAAGTTAGTAGATGGTGGTCAGAGAGAGGAAAGGGGAAGATAAGGGAGTTGGAAACAGCACAGAGATTAGTGAAGGCCAGGTCTATGGAGTTGCCTTCACAGTGGGTTGGATATGTTGTCCACTGGGACAGGCCTAAAGAGGTGGTAAGGGATAGAAGTTTAGAGGCAGCAGGCATGTTAGGCTTATCAAGGGGTATGTTGAAGTTCCCTAAGATGAGAGAAGGGACATTACAAGAGAGAAAGTGTGGAAGCCAGGCTTCAAAGTGGTCCAGAAATTGTGATGCTGGGCCAGGGGACCGATAGATAACTGCAACATGAAGAGCTATAGGGGAGAAGAGGCAGATAGCATGAACTTCAAAAGATGAGAAGGAAAGAGGGGGGGGGGGGGGCGAAGGAATGGAGTGAAAGGTACTGTGTGGAGACAGGAAGTAAATTGGATAGTGTCTTAAAACTGCATTCTCTTTCTGAATCATAAAATTTTATTTTGTCCCTTTAAATGCTTTCTTAATATAACAAAAGTATTAAACCAATTGGTTTATGATTTATTAAATCAGTATAAGTATCACATTATATCAATATTTGCTATTAACTGAAATCAATAAAAATAATGAAATTAATTCAATAAGCACCAAAACAGAGAAATAAAGAAAACATGTTTTCTCTTAAATCATCATTAAAATGTTTAGACATATGAATTTTAAAATATTTCAAGACTATTTTAAAACAGATGATAATGATAATACTTTACCCATATAAAATTATTCAGATCCCACTCGGCATTTTGGGCCTTTTGAATGGTTTCTCTTAAATAATCATTGACTCAAAAACAAAATTTAGCTGGCGCTCCAACTAGGCAGCAAAGGATAAATGTATAGAAGTACACAAATAATATATACAAGTGTACACAGATGATGTAAAAAACAAGAGTATATACAGAAAGTATCTGAAATATATATTTTAATGTGCAAGACTCAGATTAAAAAGCGCTAATATGTAAGAACAGTATAGGGACGTGTCCCTCAATGTTGAGTTGAAATAAAATGTCTGTTAAAAAGGTACCTTTAAAATAACTCAACTTGGATGTGAGTGTCAGTTTACTTCCATAAAAACTAAAGTGGTGAAATCATGTGATCAGAGTTCTCCGATGCCTCATAGGCTAATTCACTCACGTGAAATGATGTTCCAATCCTGTCGGCCGCTACAATGTATCCTAAATTGTTCAATGAGCTAGCGGTGTGGCAAACCTTGTTGTGATGGAAACAATGCAATCGACTTTAGAGCAAATATCTGTGCTTTCGGTACAAACAGCGATTCATCTTGGACTGCTGTATAAGGAGTTTTAATTCCAGAGATGTTTCTCTTTATAACCAACGTGGGATATTCGAATACACATTAATAAGTGTAAATGTAGAAAGACTTGGCCTGTCTCTACCGTATCCGTAGATACTCCAAGGAGCAATACAGGCAGATGATTTTTTTTTAGTAAAAAGTTGTATTAATGGTGTAATAAAAAGCAATGAAGTTCCTCTGTGGCAGTCAGTAAAGTCTACGTGTTTCACCCTCACAAGGGCTTTATCAAGATACTTTCTGACTGCTAGGTGTGCTTAATTTATAGCCGTATATTGGATTTGATTCGCTAATCACATTATTCTCTGATTGGATATAAGATTCCATTATTGCTAAGGTGGTATTGTTAAGGTGGTATAAATACAAAAAAAAATGTCCTTTTATTCTTTCAGATTTAAAATAATAAGAAACATAGAGCAAACAATGCTAGAACAATCATGAGATTAGAGAAAGAATAATAAATATAAACAGGAATCTATTTCATATAAAATTTCATATAAAACTTTTAAATTGGTTCTAAGGACATATTAATGTGAATATACGACTTCTAAAATATATAGTTTAAGAAGTACAATTTATAGATCATATTACACAAATTATGGTCTTTATATAAATAACAATATATCTAATTTCGATAACATGACACAGAAAACCCCAAAAACACCCACATAAAAAGACAAAGAGAAGTATTAGAGGAGGACGAAAGAAAATCAGTACAAAAGAATAAGAAAACAACCAAAGGTATATTTAACTTAACTTCTTTGAATAATATAATCAAAGAAGAATAAAAAGTATTAAGTCTAAGTATTAAGTCTAGGCCCCTCTTTTGCTCCCAAAACGAGGATGAACAAATTGCAGACATATATAAATGTTAGTCAATATGTGAGAAAATTGACTTAAAAAAAATATTTTCTGAAAAGTCCTATAGAAAGGGGAATCACATAAACACGAATATGGGTGTCACAAATGTAGAACCAACTGCCAAGTTTAAACACACAGATTTACGAGAGAAGTCAAAATTTTATCCGAGAAAGGAGAAAGGTAAAAAATTTTATCCGAGAAAGGAGAAAGGTAAAATTTTGGAATTGTTTGAAACTTTAGTCCAAAGAGACCTAAAAAATGATATAACAAAGAAAAAAATTAATTATAATATTTCACTGAAAGAAAAAAGAGCACTAAAAGAAAAACAAAAAAAAAATAAAATATAGTCATAAAATCTGCAGACAAGGGTGGGGGGATAGTTAGTATGAGCACGGACCAATATCTAAAAGAGGCCAACAGATTACTTATTGACACTAATGCATATAATGTACTACTTTCTGACTCCACACAATCTTGTAAAAATAGATTAATAACCCTCTTAGAAGGAGCTAAAGAAAAGGGAATTATAAATAATAGAGACTTTAATTATTTGAGTCCAAAATTGCGATATTTTATTTTTTCCCAAAAGTGCACAAGGATAGAAAAAATAATCCACCAGGGAGGCCAATAATTTATGGGATTGGCTCCCTATCCTGCAACCTTTCAGAGTACATAGATACATTCTTACAACCCTATGTCAAAAAACTCCCCTCCATTAGGAAAGACACTACAGACATTTTACAAATCTTACAAACCATAAATTGGAAAGAAGGATTCCTACTAGCTACATGTGATGTAACCTCGTTATACACATGCATGAAACATACTCTGAGAAAAGAAGCTGTAAAATACTATCTGGAAAAAGATAAAGAAATACACATAGATCAGAAAGAATTTATAACAACTTTTAACAACTCTTTTTACCAAAAATCCAAGATACAGCTATGGGCATGAGGTAAACACCCAGCTATGCCAATTTGTTTATGGGATATGGGGAGAAATGTTCCTGGCCCAGCATGAGCTGAGTGCGAACCTTGTGCTATTCTGTCGTTACAATGACGATCTGATTATCATATGGAAAAGTAAAATATCTCTTCAATCCTTTCTTAAGGATATAAATAATAACACAAAAGGTCTTCACTTTACATATAATATCAGTAAAGAAAATATCAAATTTTTAGACTTAGACATAGAAGTCAGAGATAGTAACCTAGAAACAAAAACCTATTTCAAGGAAGTGGACGTTAATCATTTAATACATTCAAATAGCTGCCATTTACAGAGATGGAAATACAATATTCCCAAAAGTCAGTACTTGAGGTTACGGCGCAACTGCTCGAATTTAACAGACTACCTAAAACAGGCCGAAATTCTGGAGCATAAATTTATTGAACTTACAAAATACAAAAGAAATTATTAAACAAAAACATAAAGATATTCCAGAATACAAAGACAAGAATAATGAAAAAACATATCAAAACCCAACTGATAATGAATGTATAGATGTCCCATTAATCATCCAATATTATGATGAACATAGGGTGCTACCTACATAATGTTATTAACCCCTAATCTGCCACCCTTAACATCGCCGCCATCTACATTACAGTTATTAACCCCTAATCTGCCGCCCCAATGTTGCCGCCACTATACTAAAGTTATTAACCCCTAAACCTCTGGCCTCCAACATCACTAACACTAAATAAATATATTAACCTCTAAACCTAACCCTAACGTAACCCTAACCCTAAGCATAACCCTAACCCTAACGTAAACCTAAGCCTAAATCTAACCCTAACACCCCCTAACTTAAAGGGACATGAAACTCAATTTTTTTCTTTTGTGATTTAAAAAGAGTATGCCATTTTAAACAACTTTCTAATTTACTTCTATTATCTCATTTGCTTAATTCTCTTGACATACTTTGCTGAAAAGCATATCTAGATAGGCTCAGTAGTTGCTGATTGGTTGCTGCACATAGATGCCTTGTGTGATTGCCTCCCCCATGTGCATTGCTATTTCTTCAATAAAGGATATCTAAAGAATGAAGCAAATTAGATAATAGAAGTAAATTGGAATGTTGTTTAAAATTGTATTATCTACTTGAATCATGAAAGAAAATATTTGGGTTTAGTGTCCCTTTAAATATAATTAAAATAAAGCTAAATAAAGCTTACAATTATTACCTAAATAATTCCTATTTAAAACTAAATACAAACTTACATGTAAAATAAAACCTAAGCTAGCTACAATAAAACTTATAGTTATATTGTAGCTATCTTAGGTTTTATTTTTATTTCACAGGTAAGTTTGTATTTATTTTAACTAGGTAGACTAGTTAGTAAATAGCTAGTAACAATTTAATAACTACCTAGCTAAAATAAATACAAAGTTACCTGTAAAATAAAATCTAACCTGCCTTACACTAAACATTAACATTACAATAAAATAAAATAAATTATTAAAATACAATTTTCTAAATTACAAAAAAATAAACACTAAATTACAAAAAATAAAAAAACACATTATCAAAAATAAAAACAAATTACTCCTAATCTAATAGCCCTATCAAAATAAACCCCCCCACAATAAAAAAACTAGCCTACACTAAACTGCCAATGGCCCTTTAAAGGGCCTTTTGTGGGGCATTGCCCCAAATAAATCTGTCCTTTTGCCTTTTCCATCTTCATCCAGCCGGCGAAGTCCTCATCCAGATGGCAAGAAGTCTTCATCCAGACGGCATCTTCTATCTTCATCCATCCGGCGCGGCGCGGGTCCATATTCAAGACATTCGGCGTGGAGCATCCTCTTCTTACGATGCTCACTGTAAAATGAAGTTTCCCTTTAAGTGACGTCATCCAAGATGGCGTCCCTTACATTCCTATTGGCTGAAAGATTTCTATCAGTCAATAGGAATTAAAGGTAAAAAAATCCTATTGGCTGTTGCAATCAGCCAATAGGATTGAGCTTTCATCCTATTGGCTGATCCAATCAGCCAATAGAATGAGAGCTCAATCTATTCACCTTTAATTCCTATTGGCTGATAGAAATCTTTCAGCCAATAGGAACGTAAGGGATGCCATCTTGGGATGTAAAGTCCCTAAAGTAATTAAATTAACTTTGCTTCCTTTCTTAGTAAACATTTTTTCAATATTACTTTCTTGGCTACCAGGGTATACAAATTCTTTGGTATTGTGTTTTTGTGAATCCTTAAAATGTTTGTATAAAACATTCCATGTTCAATGTTCAGCAAATGTTCTCTGTTTCTGTCTGTGAGAGGTCTGCTTGTTTGACCTAGGTATTGTAAGTTGCATGAACATTGTAACAAATAGATTAGATTTTGATCAGTACATCTTAATGTATTCCTAATTTCAAACTTTTTACCCTTATTTGCTATTTTATTTAATTTTTGCTATGTTTATACGGTTTGCATAAATTACAAAGAAAGAAACTTCTGAAATCTTTGCCATGTATATCGTTATCAACTCAAACATTTCTCCTTCTGAATTCACTAGGGGAAGACTATTATTTAAAGTTTTATTACCAACTTTATTCCCTAATATGGCATCCCTTTTAATAAAATGCCAGTGTATCTTAATAATCTTTTAATTCACTCTAAGCTCTGAACTATAATTGGTCACAAGAGGGATTTTTGGGGGAATTTTTATTATTAGGATTGAATCTCCTCACTCCATACCTCTTACCATATGTCAATATGTCTATAAGTTCACATTCAGATCTATCCCTGTTTTTTTTCTACCCATTAGCAGGTCCTCTTGATCTATCAATCTGACTGTTTCCATTGCCTCCGTTACATACAAAATTTCCCCTTTCTTCAAACTTATTAGATAAAATTGTTGCTTGGCTTTTATAATCATTAAGATTTGTAAAAAAAAATTGACCTTTAGAGATATTTTGTTTACAATGTTTTAAATGGCAGCTATCAACATGGATGTAATTCTTAGCACCCATTTTCTTAAAGTATGTTCTGGTCTTAATTTAATTATTTATAACTTATTTCTATATCAGAAAATGTATTTTGGAACTACAATATTATATAAAAGCCAAACCATATTTGTTTTTTTTTAGGTCCTGCATAAATAAATCTAAGAGTTCTGTATCCCCTATCCAAATTATAAAAATATCATCTATAAAATGTTAAAAGTGCACAAGGTTTGTGCCCAAGGGCATACTAATGAAGAATTCTTAATCAAAATGACCCATAAATAAATTGGCATAATTGGGCGCAAACCTTTTACCCATTGCCATTCCTTTAAAGTATAAGTAAAAATTACAAATAAAATTAAAATAATTATTTTTTAAAATAAAATCAGTGCTTCTCACACTGAAATCACCTTGATTAATCTTTAAATAAAATGCAGCCACCAATCAGCAAGCGCTTTCCAGTGTAATGAACCAAAAACGGACCGGCTCATAAGCTTACATTCCTGCTTTTTCAAATAAAGATACAAAAAGAACAAATAAATACTGATAATAGGAGTAAATTAGAAAATATCTTAAAAATTAATCATGAAACAAGTATTCTTGTTATCTTTTGTTGAAAAGAAGGCAGGCAAGTTCAGGAGCTTGCATGTGTCTGCAATACTACATGGCAGCAGTTTTGCAACTACGTTATTCTTTAACAAGAGCAGTAGATGGTAGCACCACTTCCTGTCATGTAGTGCGCACACCACCTGACTAGATATCTCTTCAACAAAGAATAACAAGGGAACAAAGCAAATTTGATAATAGAAGTGAATTGGAAACTTTTTTTAAATGGTATTCTTTGAATCATGAAAACAAATGTTTGGGTTTAATGTCCCTTTAAGAATCACTGTGTTTTATATTGTAATTTGTTGTCTGGGGAAGAACTCCAGACTCTCTGAGGAAAATGCAAAGTGAGGCTACTTACTACAAAACCATGAAAAATAAACAATTATTTAGTCTAATAAACACTTGTCATATGTTAAATCATTAATTATATGAAATAAAACAACTTTGCAGTACACATTCATTATTTATTTTGGCTTGTTTTTCCCAAATTGTCTAATACGTGATAAAATCACAGTGGAGGGGGCGCAGAATGGTATACAATTCAGATGGTAGTTATTGATAACCCTTAAAGACAATTTAAAACTTAAACAAACTAATGTCATCTTATGAGGTGAAAAATATATCAATATAAGGTTATATAAATCCCTTTTGGAGTATACAGGAAAGAAAATGTCTCTTTTTACAAATAAGTTGATAGCTGAGCGGCGGCTGCCTCCTCTCAACCGGATGATCCAGGCAAGAACTAGGAGAAATAAAAAACAGAGGGGCGCCTCATGTGTGGTATAGTCTGATTGAAGACATAAGAAAAAGCAACAGAATAGCCAAATGAGTACTCACATACTCCACGAGCACACTCATGTGCTGGTAGGGGCAGGCTGTAGATTTAGATGGGTGTGACAGCTCACCCGTTCAAGGATACTTCCAATACTGTAGTTCTGCAACAGGTGTAAAACAAACAGAGAGCACTATATGTGCAGACCATTAAGGATGATACATAAAAATGTGCTTTATAGTATAAAGTGGGTACTCACATACTCCCAAAGCACACCAATGTGCTGGTAGATACAGGCTGCAGATTCAGGCAGGTGTGGCAGCTCAGCCAAACAAACAATCTTTTGGTATTGATGCAGTGAAAACAAAGGCAGGTTTAATGCTTCTCAGTAGCTGTGCACTTAGTAGTGATTGCAGGCAGACGGTAGGAAATGAGATACACTCCAAAAGTAAAAATTTGCAAATATTTATTAAAAACAAAAATTTAAAAACAACACCAGGGTTGTTATACAAAGTGGATTACAGGGTCACCCAGTTGGCCCCAATGATTGCAACGCGTTTCTCGGTTGGCAAACCGTTTCATCAGGCATATCATAATCATTCCTACCTCTGCCTTTTATACCCTACAAACAAACCATTGTGTCCATTCTAAGGGGTGTGTTCCTAATTGATTCTCCCCTGTGTGAGCTATCAGGTGTCTCTGAGGCTAATTGGTTGTTCACTAGAAAAAATATACTTTGCAACTAAAAAATTGACTTTGCAAAATAAAAAATTGAAATATTCACCCTTTTGTGTATACCAAGTTGTGCATTCATGTGTTACATGTAGAAGAAAAGAAAGAAAGAAAAAATGTGTAGTAAAATAATAAATATATTCCAGTTATGTTACCAATCAATAATATGGCAATCCCTTTTCTGCTAATGCACACAGAAAAATCGCAAAGGGCAGCTGCATAAAAGGCTGCTGTCTATATGTGTTTTTTTGGCATTTTTATTTCAATAACAAACTGAATATAAACTTCTTAGTATGTTATAATATTTTTAGTAGGTTGGACAGCAAATGCGCGATCTTGTCCTATTGTGGGATATAGAACGTGAGCAGTTTAGTCAGAAGTTTTTAAATAGTCACTTGTGCAGCAGTGTGAACACAAAAAAAACAAAAAAACAGTGGAAGTGGAACTGTGATAATACTGTAAGTAGTGTCTTCTGTAGAGTCAGTGCCCTAAGTGCCCTATGATTATGATATGCCTGATGAAACGGTTTGCCAACTGAGAAACGCGTTGCAATCATTGGGGCCAACTGGGTGACCCTGTAATCCACTTTGTATAACAACCCTGGTGTTGTTTTTAAATTTTTGTTTTTAATAAATATTTGCAAATTTTTACTTTTGGAGTGTATCTCATTTCCTACCGTCTGCCTGCAATCACTACTAAGTGCACAGCTACTGAGAAGCATTAAACCTGCCTTTGTTTTCACTGCATCAATACCAAAAGATTGTTTGTTTGGCTGAGCTGCCACACCTGCCTGAATCTGCAGCCTGTATCTACCAGCACATTGGTGTGCTTTGGGAGTATGTGAGTACCCACTTTATACTATAAAGCACATTTCTATGTATCATCCTTAATGGTCTGCACATATAGTGCTCTCTGTTTGTTTTACACCTGTTGCAGAACTACAGTATTGGAAGTATCCTTGAACGGGTGAGCTGTCACACCCATCTAAATCTACAGCCTGCCCCTACCAGCACATGAGTGTGCTCGTGGAGTATGTGAGTACTCATTTGGCTATTCTGTTGCTTTTTCTTATGTCTTCAATCAGACTTTACCACACATGAGGCGCCCCTCTGTTTTTTATTTCTCCTTTTTCCCAAATTGGCCTTGTTTTATGGGCACTAAAACTTTACACTTTTTTTAAAAAATATTTAAACAGCTAATATAATTTTAAGAAATACATCTGTATATTATTTATTGCTAGTATTTGCTCTAAATACATAATTCTGTCTAGCATCCAGTTAATGTTAATATCGATTTAAACACTTGTCCATTGCAATACATATATTAAATCTATATTTTCATTTACCACTAGATGGCAGTCTAGTAGTGTTTCTTAGTAGTAATACAAGTTGAGATGCATTTTTCAACATGCAAAGATTTTAATTAAAATGTGGAGTTGGAGAGCTTTCTTTTAAAATTGTTCCTATAAAATACATACAAAACTGTTATTTACTTGCACATGGAGATTTAAAATGTGTATTAACTGTAGCAAAATTGTCCACAACGAAAGAAAAAAAACACCCTCCAACAAATGATTCAAAAGTTAAAAAGACAAAAATGATATATTTTATAGACAGAATTACATGTATAATATCTGAAAAGAAAAGCTAAATCAACTTTTATGGCAGATATGCAATCTTCTAGTAAATATCTAAGAGCTGACTAGCAAGATAGCAAAATTGTTGAGGGATTTCTCATTTTTACCCACATGTAGTAAAGATAATAATATGGCCTCAGGTTTACTGAAACTTGTAAATATCTTTCACAGTTTCTCTGTAGCACTAAAGTAGCCTCAAGTAAAAATATAGTTGTTTCTGCATGAGTAAATTGTGATTCAGCTGAACACGTTTACTAGCAGATTGTTGCACAATACTTATAAACTCAATTCTTAAAATGGATGTTCCTTACAGAGAAAACAATGTTTTATTGAAACCCAACATTTTTATTTCATGATTCAAATAGTGAATACATTTTAAACAACTTCCCAATTTTCTTTTATTATTTAATTTGCTTTCTTGTTATCCTTTGCTCAAAGGTTTATTTAGGTAAGCACAGGAGCAGCAAAGAACCTAGGTTGGTGGCTGCATACACACCAATTGTCATTGGCTCACCCATGTGTTCAGTAAGCAACCAGTAGTGCATTGCTGCTCCTTCAACAAATGATACCAAGAGAATGAAACAAATCAGATAATATAAGTAAATTAGAAAGTTGTTTAAAATTGTATTTTCTATCTGAATCATGAAAGAACATTTTTGGGTTTCATGTCCCTTTAATGTTTGGGATGAATGTCACTGTCCACCAGTGTAAGTTCTGTGTATTACCAAGTGAGCAATCACTCCTTAAAGGGACATTTTTCCATAAAATTGGTTTCCATTAAAGTGTTTCCAATGATTTGTTATACCAGATGCAGATTATAAAGTTTATGGGAATTTGTTCTTTTAGGTTTTGTTTTGTATATGAAATAGCTGTTTTTGCCCATTAAACCACTCCCTGTTTAAATTGGTTGAGCTAGTAGGGAGATCAGATCTCCTAGTCTTTTTTGCTCTATACTCAATGCCCCCTTATATGAGATATTTCTACTTACACAAAAGGCCAATAGAAGATTAACTTTTTGTGTATCTCTCTCACTATAAGGATTATCGGAATGAGGCATTAAGACAATTTAAAGGGACACAAGACCCAACATTTAATTATTCAGAGAATACAATTTAAAATGAAGTTTCCAATTTACTTCTATTATCAAATTAGCTTTGTTCTCATGTTTTTCTTTGCTGAAGAGATACATAGGTTGGTAGCGTGCACATGCAAGAAGAACTACATTACAGGAAATAGAGCTGCCATCTAGTGCTCTTGCTAATGTATAACATTGCAAAATTACTTCCATATAGTGCTGTAGACACATGCACACGCCTGAGCTTATATCCCAGCTTTTCAACAAAGGATAACAAGGAAATGAAGAGAATTTGATAATGGAAGTAAATTGGATTTTTTTTTTTAAATAGTGACAAATATCTCCTACTGAATTGGAACCTCCGACTGGAATATAAAAAAGAGCTGGACAATATTTTATTATTGGTTCTTCAAAGTGGACAGATAAATGGAGATGAAATAAGCTTTATGTATAGAGAATACCTGAAAACACCTGTCTTCTATGTTCTCCCTACAAGTCCCTACAAGCCCCACCAGGTAGACCCTTTATTTCTGCCCTTGATTCCCTGAACCAGGACAGTTTAAAGAAAATACCTTCTTACATTAGAGACTCAGGCCACTGAAACCTTGTGGGGAAGAAAAGCATTTTGTAACCTTAGATGTTTCAAAATGATACACATGCATACCCCATGATGAGGGGATACCAGAGGTTAAAGATTTGCTAAAGGAAAACACTGAATATAAAGGCCTACCTATAGAATATTTACTCTATTGTTGCATTTTGTATTAAATAAATTACATTTGATAAAGAAATATACGTACAAAATGTAGGTGCAGCAATGGTTTCATACATTTTTATGAGCAAAAATATATCCTCTCTGACCCAATATTTAGGACATATTGTAGGAATTGTAGGGGCTTTATAAATGACCTAGCCCAATTAAATTTGTACCAAAATGGGACCCCAAAAGTATAGTTTCTTGACAATGAAGTATTCAAAGATTATGGTAAGATTGAGACCAGGATTTACAAGAAACATATTGACAGGAATACCCTAGTTAGATTAGAGAGCTTCACCCCAAACATCTGCTAAAATTCAAGTCCCGGGCACAGATGTTAAGAGCCAAAAGGCTTAGCTTTAAGGAGGAGGAGGTAGAACTCGCTCTTGATGAGAACGGGAACGGTTTCTCTAAACGGGGATATCCAGATAAAATACTGACTGAAAGTAAAGAACAGGTCATGTCAGGGAAGGGACCTTACCAAATAGGAAAGAATGGTGATAGAATGTTTTTTTTGTAACTGACTATACCATAGACCATTTATGAAATAGGGACTGCCATATATGACAATTGGAAAATTCTTCAAGCAGATGAGAGATTGGCCCCTTTTATTAAAGAGAATCCCATCTTTTCCTCTAGGAAAGGTAATAGTATCAAAGATATGTTGATACAAGCAGACCCAGTAGAGAAATAGTAAAGTCAGGTGTCACATTTTTTGCAAAGGAAACCAGGTGTATACGATGTCATGACTGCGTGACATGTGATAACTTAATTTTAAGAGACACATTCTCACACAGCCATACTGTGAAGAAATACAGGATCAAATTACCATTATAATGTAAATTTAAATATGTAATGTACATGATAAAATGCTAATGTGTGGGACATGTACATTGGTAAGACAAAATGCATGCTTAAAGAGAGGATAGCTACCCACAGATCCAGTATCAGACAGGCTATTGAGAGTGGCAAAGCTTACCAACCATTCGCAAAACGCTTCCTTGGAAGAGATGTTGTTGTTAACAGATCCCCCCCCCATTCAAAAGAGGTGGGGATAAAGAAGTTGTTAGTACAAAGGGAAGCTAAGTGTATCTGTGAACTTGACACTGTCTATCCAAAGGGCCTTAATACAAATTCGTCTCTATCACAATTTTTTTTATAAAATTAGGGTTAGGTGTAGCTAAAAGTTATAGCTTTGAATATTTTGTTGATTATATTTTCTGATTATCTTAGTACACGAGACTGTTTTTTGTACATGATTTTTCTGTAACTTTTTTAACCACTAGAAACCACATGATTGTGTGTTTCTTCTAGTAAGAAAATATAACAGGAAAAGGAGCAAAGTCTGCAGTTTTCCCTTGTTACCACTAGATGGCACAAATGTAATGTCTCAATAGGCGTTGGAGTGGCCCTGGAAGTTACTAGGATTTATTATATAAGTGTGGATATATGTGATTGTTTGTTACCTTGATAAAGTCTTGTGGCGGCTGAAACATTGGAAACAATAAAGATGCAAAAAAGATCTAAGTCTTATGAGAGTCTATTGATGTAAATGGACTACATCTCTGAAGAATTATAAGTGTGTCTACCCCATATGGATAACTATATATAAAAGTCTTAGGCCACCATTAGATTTGTTGTTTTAGCAATGGTATGTTGACCATAAATAATTATTTTTCAGTCTCTTTATTAGAATACAACCAGAAAATACAGGATACTTGTATGCAGTATTAAAAAAACAGCTTCTGTGGGCTAAAGTGGCAAGTATTTAGTGTGACCTCCCCTTACAATAACAGAAACCTGGCTCTTGTAAACCTTAATGGAATGGAACCCTTATTATTGTCATTGCTAACCTGTGTTTGTCCTACTATTTAATGTCAAAATGACTGCTGTGTGAAAAAGGTCTATTACACCAGGTTTGTACACATGTGGTATGAGTTTAATTCATTGCAAGCTTGCTAATAAGACCAACTTTCAATCACATCATTTAATTCAAAATGCCAAAGATCACAGAATTTGACAGACATAAAATCAGACATTTGCATCAGCAAGGCCACTCTCAAAGCGAAATCAGTAGACAAACGGGAGGTTCAAGATTTGGCATTCAAGCTGTTATAAAGAAATGTGAAGAATCAGGAGAGGTCAAGAATAAAAAAAGGATTGGATGGCCAAGAAAACTTTCAAAATATAATGAGAAGTTTCTCAGTTTCTTCTTTGAGAAACCGGAGGAAGTTCAGCAAGGATCTGGCTTAGCATCTGTCAGCTTCATAGGGATGCCAAGTTGACCCTTCTAGGATGCCAAGTTGACCCTTCTACAGTCTGAAGAAGCTTGATCAGGAATGGTCTTTGTTGAAGGGTAGCAACCAAGAAACCACGGAAGGGGAACAGTGTGAAAAGGCTAAGATATGCTAAAGCTTACAAAGATTGGAATGAAGATCAAGTTTGAAATGTTTGAATCCAATAGTCAACAATATGTGAGAAGAAGAGTTGGAAAGAAATGGAAGAATGAGTGCTTATGGCCTTCAGTGAAACATGGTGAAGGGTCTGTCCTGGTTTGGGGCTGCATTTCTGCCAGTGGTGTTGGCGATATTGTCCGAATTGATGTGATCATGAATGCTGAAAAGTACAGACAGGTTTTAATTCATCATGCCATTCCTTCTGGAAAGTGCCTGATTGGGAATGGTTTTATTTTTCATCATGATTATGATACGAAGCATACTGCTAATATTTGGAAAGAAAAACAGCTGATAAAACACTGAGAGTCATGGACTGACCTCCACAGAGTCCAGACCAGTGTTCCCTCTAAGGACAGTTTTGTGTGCAGCCCAGCAGTGAAACAGTTAACAAGAGAACCATACCTTTCCATCTGCATTGTGCAGTGCTTGCTAATTGCAGGGTGTGGTTACCTAATTAACTGTTTCACTGCTGGACCGCACACAAAACTGGCCTTAGAGGGAACACTGGTCCAGACCTGAATATCATAGAGCCAGTATGGGATCACTTGGAAAGATAAAGAAATAAAAGACAACCTAAATCTAAAGAAGAACTCTGGGAAGTGCTGAAAAAAGCCTGGTATAACATACCAGAAGATCACTTCAGAAAACTTCAGGACAGTCGCCCCAAAAGAGTTTAAGATGTGCTTAGTGCCAAGGGAGGTCACACTAAATACTGACTTTTCCCCGAAGAAGCCATTTTGTACTGAAAATTGTGTTTTTTTTAACATTTTGTGTACATATTTTCTGTATTATTCTGTTTGTATCTTAAAGGGACACTGAACCCAAATTTTTTCTTTCGTGATTGATAGCGCATGCAATTTTAAGCAACTTTCTAATTTACTCCTATAATCAATTTTTTTTTCATTCTCTTGCTATCTTTATTTGAAAAAGAAGGCATCTAAGCTTTTTTTGGGTTCAGGACTCTTGACAGCACTTTTTTTTATTGGTGGATGAATTTATCCACCAATCAGCAAGGACAACCCAGGTTGTTCACCAAAAATGGGCCGGCATCTAAACTTACATTCTTGCATTTCAAATAAAGATACCAAGAGAATAAAGAAAATTTGATAATAGGAGTAAATTAAAAAGTTGCTTAAAATATAATGCTCTATCTGAATCATGAAAGAAAAAAATGGGTTCAGTGTCCCTTTAAGGATGATGTCAGTCTCCCCACAACAGCCAGAACCTAAGTGTCTAAAGCTGCCTTTCAACATATTTTATTATCCCTTACACCTAGTGTATAATGATCCACAAAATAAAATGTATTAGCTGTGTAAAGGGACAATCTACAGTATATTACAAATAAAATGCTCTTTTAGTTATACGATTTTATTCTCAAACAAATCAGCTTCTTACACCATTGGCTATATCCTATGTAAGCTAACATTGATAGTGACAGAGTAACATGATGTCAACCGACCTATTGTTATCAATTGCGGTAAAATATCATCACACTCAAAAATTTGGGTTCAGTGTCCATTTAATAAAGAGACTGGAAAATAAATATGTCTCTGTAACAACTCTGGATTAGCTCCTAAAAATAATACAAGTGGGAAGAGGACTTTTTCTGTTGAAAAACAATTGTAGCAAACAAATTGTTAATGCACTCAAAACAAATTTGACACTCAACCACTACTATTGTTATTTATTGCAAATTGTTTGCTGTCCTTTTAAACTCAGCTATCGCTAAAAGGGACATTAAATTTACAGTCTACCTGAAAATGTTTATTGTTTAAAAAGATAAATAATCCCTTTAATAAACATTCCTGAGTTTTGCATAACCAAAACAGTTATATGAATATCATTTTTACCTCTTTGATTACCTTGTATCTAAGCCTCTGCAGATTGTCCCCTTATTTAATTTTGTTTTACAAACGTGCATTTTAGCCAGTTAGTGCTGGTTCCTGCATAACTCCACAGGAGTGAGCACAATGTTATCTATATGGCACACATGAACTAGCACTATCTAACTGTGAAAAGCTAATAATATGCACTGAGATAAAAGGTGACCTGCAGGGACTTAGAAACAGGCAGAGATTTAGAGGTTATAAATATATTAATATAACAGTGTTGGTTATGCAAAGCTGGGGAATGAGTAGTAAAGGCGTTATCTATCTTTTTAAACAATATAAAGATCAAGCAGACTGTCCCTTTAAACACAAAGGACTGGTATAGAGCAGGGTGCACTATACATAATGGCACGCAATCTGGTATTACAAGTCAATGGTAAAATAGTTTTACCAGAGATTGTTAACACTGGTGCTATCGCTCACATTACAAGAGGTGAGCTATGGGTAGCACGTGGTCACGCTGAAACATATAGTGTACCTAAAGACTTGAGCATAACAAAACTTATGTATAATATAGTACAATACAGTAATATACACATATGCTCTCTCTCAGTGTTTCTCAACTCCAGGCCAGATATTCATTATATCTTAACTAGAGCACAGGTGAAATAATCAGCTCACCAGTAACCATGGTTACTAACCTGCTCTCACCCTTCAGATGATTATATCACCTGAGCTCTAGTTAAGATTTAATGAAAATCTGGCCTGTTAAGGGTCCTGAAAACTGGAGTTGAGAAACACTGCTCTATCTGAACCTCCAGATGTTAGCGTGCCCTAGGTTTTTGCTCAAGCACTAACATTCTACTTTGTAATTGTAATTTGGAAGTGTAAATGGAAGCACTATAGATTACGCTCTAGTGATGTTAGTACACCATAGGGTAACATTTTTATGCTCCACTTGTAATCTAATGTCCAATAGACCAGGGTCCAGTTCATGTCATGACTGTCTCAGGTTTCATTGTGAAATTTATATTGAATGGAGCTTGAGAGGGGCAGTTGTATCTGGCATTACTAAACTACACAAGCAGACAGTCTACTGCTGCTGCTCCTCTATCTCGTATGTCTGAATTCCCTTACTCTAATACAGAACAGAGGAAGTCAGGGCAGGCTGTGTCTGTTCCCATCATGCACTGCACAGTGAAGTCACTATAGAAGCTTCCTGGGAACACACTGTACGCAATCAACAGCACCCCTAGAGGTGATTGCCAGAATACACCATAGGATCACTGATTAATTGCACCTTTACAGGGACATGTTAGTCGTCAAAATAAAACTTTCATAATTTAGAACATAGAACATAAACATGCATTTTTGAGACAGACTTCTCTTCTATTATCTAGTTTGTATTGTTCTGTTGGTATCCTTTGTTGAAAAGCACAACTGGATAGACCCATGAGTAGCAATGCACTATTGGTGGCTACACATTTTATGCCTCTTGTCATAGGCTTACTAGATGTGTTCAGCTAGCTCCCAGTAGTGTATCATTGCTCTGGAGAGGACTTTAACGATGCAGGTGTTAAACACATAGTGTTATTATTGCACTACTGATTGTATATATTATTATTATTATCAGGTATTTGTAGAGCGCCAACAGATTCCACAGCATATTTTTTCACTTTATTTTATTTTTTCACTTTTATATCACTTTAATTGCCCTTTAACTAGATTATATTATGTTATGTATCCTTTATGTAATTTCAAGGGACAATCTACTCCAACATTTTTATTGTTTAAAATACTTTTTACCTCTGTGATTACCTTGTATCTAAGCCTCTTCTGACAGCTCCCTTATCACATGACTTTTTATGTATTATCTATTGACTTGCATTTAAGCCAGTTAGTGCAGTGTCTGTCCCAACCCACGGGCGTGAGCACAATGTTATCTATTGGACCCACATGAAATAGCAGTCTCCTGTTGGGAAAAGCAAATAAAAAAGCATGTGATAAGAGGCTGTCTTTAGTGGCTTAGAAACAGGCAGACATTTAGAGGTTATAAAGTATATTAATATAACAATGTTGATTGTGCAAAGCTGGGGAATTGGTAGTAAAGACATTATCTGTCTTTTTAAACAATAACAATTTTAGTGTTGTCTGTCCCTTTAAGTGTTTTTGTTATGTTTAAATTGAAGTTCTTTCAATAGTTTGGAATGACATCAAAAAGAAGCCAACTTAACCCCTGGAATGGTACACAATGTCTTCACTTGTATTGGTCTGGGGACATTGTGTATATTTTTCTTGCAGACTTTCCTCCTTAGAACACAAGTGCGCAAGTGTACATCTAATTGCTAATTGGGTGATTTGACATCTTCATACAGATGCCTGAGACTCATTGTGCTTTAGATAGATTTTGTGCATTTTTTCCAGTTTGCTGTTGCGCACAGTAAACAATGCGTATTTACATTACTAATTACACAAACTATTTCATCTGTGCCAACCCAATTCACACCTCATGTTTTCTAGCATAGAAACTAATAATGTGATGCTTATGAACTAACATAGGCTCATGGTTGGAACTTTCCACTAGTCTATTAATCTGTGACTGGTTAAAAAAAAAAAAAAGTATTTGCAGATTAGTAACAAATGAAGATTTTTCTCTGTAGACAACTGAAAAGGGTAGTAACTTTTTCCCTCAGACTGGTAGCCAAGACATGTTTTTCCATTATTTTCATATGGATTTGTTTAGATTTGATTCTTATGTGCATCTTTCTAAGTACAAATGGAAAACCATAGCTTGTTTCCAGATTAGCTCAGTTTTGCATTTGTATATATTTTTATGTTATTGAACAACATATAATGTAATAGTTGGTAAAAACATAATTTACATTTTTTTTAAATTTGTATTTTTAACAAAATCACTCATAAGATTCAATTCCATTTAATTACTTAACACTGTTTTAGAAGGATTTTCAAATTTGAGTTAAAGGAACTGCAAACAAGACATTTCTGTTATTTTGCTCTGAGCCGTCACTAGCACTTACCCACCTTGATGGAGGTCTGGTAACCTTCATCCACTCCCACCCTGGCTTCACGTTTTCCCGCAGCAACATGCGCAATGACGTCATCACACAACTTTATTTAAAACTGACAATTGTCAGTTATAGGGAGATAGGGGCATCCCTTTTACAATATGGACCAATATTATATTTGTAATCCCATGATCACCTAGATAATGTGGTTAAAAACTAAATATTTCTAGAAAGTGCACACAAAGCCGCATCAAATGAGGGGCCACATGTATTGCTAGCATGGAAATAGACAATGTAATAATAGGTGGAATATGGCTCTTTGCTAAAAAAAAATATTTTTTATGCAAAGCACCATATTCCATTAATTGTTGCGCACCTCAGTTATGTGCTAGAAATACATATAGGCCCCCATTTGATGCGCCAAAGGGTGTACTTTCTACAAATGTATGCTTTGGGTACCATATTTTAATTTTCCAAGTGGCTAGATCTGTTTAATTGCAGACATGGCAATCTTGAAATCGTCTTAAAAAATAGCCTCTCAACTCTTATGGGTTATGTCTGCATTCAGACAGCTGTAGAAACCTGGGAAATGAGGATACATTAAATAAAGTACACATTTTTGGAAAGAACGCCTCTTGGCGCATCAAATGAGGGGCTACATGTATTGCTAGCACAAAAATAGACAATGTAATAATAAGTGGAATATGGCGCTTTGCTTAGAATTTTTTTTTTTAAGCAATGCAACTTATTCCACTAAAGGGACACTGAACCGGTGGACTTCCGGTGGGCGGCACTAACGGCTGGCAGCAGGGAAGCAGAGCTCCGTAACCTAAATACATTTAAACTTATTCTAATTGCTGCCAGCCGTTTTCCCACGATTAAGTCTTGCTGGGTAGTTACCCCCCAGCCGACCGACTACCGTGAAGGGCCTGAAATCGCCCTTGCCCAAGGAAGGACAGCTTGAAAAGCGCCGCTGCGCAAAGCCTTCTAGCTGCAGGCGCCATCTTGCAGGGTCCCCTGTGCAGCGCGGTTGCTCCTCTGAAGGAGCCGAAAGGAAGACCACCTCTGAAGTCGGAGCCAGCAGAGGGATAAACTGAGCCCCCGAGACCTGCACACAAACCCGGACGCAGCAGACAACAACAAGGGGCCGATTAAACCCGGGGTACCTACGGATTCGTCAGCCGCTGGCAGTTACAAGGTCCAACATCCACAGTGAGTTTTACCCACACCCACCTCATACACATACAATCATCCACCATAGACAACTCTATGGAGCCCCCAATTGGTGGCTAGCATGCCCCATATTATCAGTACTCCATCATGGCAATAAATTATAAGGTTACCTCTTGGAATGTGGGAGGGATAACTTCCCCAGCGAAGAGGAGCATGATACTTCAACACCTCAACACACTTAGGTCTGACATAGCACTGATTCAGGAAACTAGACTGTCTGCCAATGAACATGAGAAACTTAAATCTAGATGGGTGGGTCAAATTCTCTACACACCAACAGAGGGTAGAAAAAGAGGAGTGGCGGTCCTGGTTAGGAAGGGGCTACCGATCTCCTTTACAGATACGGAGGTTGACAGTGGAGGCAGATACCTAATTACAACAATGCGTATTCAAACTACTACCTATATCCTGTGTAATGTCTATGGCCCTAATGCATATAGCCCTACATTCTGGACCAGCTTACTAGCGAAACTAGCTACTTACAACACCTCACTTCTAATAATTGGAGGAGATTTTAACTTAGCACAAACACTCCCACTGGATAGATTTAGGGACCCTTCCCTAGGGGCTACAACCAATAAGGACATATCCAGATATAAAAGGGAGACCCGACTAATGCACACATTCAAGGAAACACTAGGCCTGACAGACGTATGGAGAATACACAATCCAGACCAGAGAGACTATACCTGCATTTCTAAGTCACATGGTACCTTATCACGCATTGATTTCTTCCTGACCTCGGCTGCTTTGTCACCCCAAATTCATTCCCCCACAATAAGTCAAGTCACGATATCAGATCATGCCCCAATACATATAAAATTGCAACCGGTAAAGCATAACCAATCAAGTAAATCATGGAGATTCCCCTCCCACCTGTATAATAATATAGGCTTTCGTCAGTGTCTTACACAGGCATGGACGCACTATCTCTCAGATAATAACCAACATTTAGATAACCTAGATCTCTTATGGCATACCTCTAAGGCAGTTCTGAGGGGCCATATTACTGCCTTTGTGGCGCATACTAATAAACTTTCCAGACAGACGGACAGTGACCTCTTGACGCGACTAACAGAAGCATATAACCACTATCTTTCTAAACCTTCCCATATAACGAGACAAACATATTATGATCTAAAGAGAACCAGAGACACCTTTCTAGAGCTACAAGACCATAGACACACTGTCTACAGACAAGGACACTTCTACAGACATGGTAACAAAGCGGGCAAATTGCTAGCCAACTTAGTCAAAGCCCACAACCCTAAGTCATTCATTACTGCTATTCGGACGGCATCGGGACTGACAACACAGACTGAAGAGATACTGACTGAATTTGTCAAATACTATCAAACTTTATATTCCCAACAAAACATAGATTTAGGAAGAAAAACTGCGTTCTGGAGAGACCTTGTAGTCCCTTCCCTCACAGATGAACAGAGAGAAAATTTAAATGCCCCAATATCCCAACAGGAAATTTCTAGGGGGATTAAACGACTCAAACTACACAAAGCGGCAGGCCCTGATGGGCTGCCAGCAGAGTACTATAAGATTCTAGAAAAGGAGGTTAGCCCCATATTAGCATCCCTATACACAGAATACTTACTGCATGACACTCGCCCCAACTGTCGCTTTACTGAAGCTAATATTTGTATTATCCCTAAGCCAGACAGGGACCCCACACTCACCCCTTCCTACAGACCCATCTCGTTGCTTAACAGCGACTATAAATTACTGACGACCATACTAGCTAACAGACTGGCTACTGTCCTACCCTCGTTGGTGCATCCAGACCAAACGGGATTCATTACCGGACGCTCCTCTGTAGTAAATCTTAGAAAGACATTGGCGGTGTCTGCCCATTACTGGTATGTTACCCACTCAGACACAGACTCTACCTTGCCTGATGCTTGCCTTTTGGCGTTAGACGCCGAAAAGGCTTTTGATAGAATTGAGTGGGACCATTTATACTCCTCCATGACACAGTTTGGTGTCACGGGCGCCTTCTTTACCCTTATCCAAAAGCTATACTCAGCCCCCAAAGCCTCACTGATTATCAATGGTGGACTATCTCCTTCCTTTGCCCTACAGAGGGGAACCCGACAGGGATGCCCCCTGTCGCCCCTCCTCTTCGACTTGGCCATAGAATCCTTGGCTTGCTACATTCGACAGCACAGTGAGGGACTAGAGATTAACGGAATTAAACAACATCTTTCGCTTTATGCTGACGATCTCCTCTTGTTTATAGGCAACCCAGAGGTCAATATACCCAAACTTATTGAAATTATTGACGGCTTCGGATCATTCTCCGGTTATAAAATTAATAGGGATAAATCAGAGTTAACTTGGCTTAAAAACACTACACATAACATACTACTAAACAGTGGATTCAAAGTGACAGAGGGTACGTTTAAATACCTGGGCATACAAGTACATGTTGACCCCTCCAAACTATATCCCCTAAACATAGGTAAGATGATTCAGACTGTTAGAGACTCACTACAGGGATGGAGCGGACTTCCACTGTCATTGACTGGCAGAATACATCTTTTTAAAATGATAGCTCTACCCAAGATACTCTACCCCTTACAAATGCTACCCTTGTTGCTAACTCATAAAGACACTAAAACACTTCAATCTGCATTGGGTCAATTCGTCTGGCAAGGTAAGAAACAAAGAATAAATAGAATGACTTTGGCCATGCCGTATGAGAAGGGAGGATTACGCCTTCCAAACATTGCCTGGTATAACTGGGCGACCCTCACTAAAATAGTACTGGACTGGCTGACAGGGAACGGACAATTTACGACCCCTACCTTAGAGTCTAGCATAATATACCCAATGCACCTAGCCTTCCTGCCGCACGCCAGGCCTAACTCTTTACCCTTAAAAATCCAACAACATATTTTATTTAGAGACCCATTGAGAGTATGGGCCAAGCTGGGCAAGTTATGGGGTATACAATTTACTGCTAGCAAATTCCTCCCAATCCAGGGCAATCTCTCCTTCTTGCCTGGATACACTACTGAAGTGTTTCGGATGTGGCGGGAAAAGGGTCTTACCAAAATCGGGCAACTATTTAACCCCCTAACTCTTACGATCCACTCCTTTCAAGATTTAAAAAACACATACTCTCTCCCAAACACACATAGATTTGCATACTTACAGTGTAGGCACTATGTCACACAATTAAAAACTGATGGTCTCCTACACACATAAAACAATAACCTGACTGCACTATGCTCACTGGCTAAACAGGGTTCCTACAGGTTGGCAAACACATATAACCTAATACTAAGACACTTTGACACCCTTACCACCCAAAAACTAGCATCAAAATGGTCCAGATGTAGAAACATACAAATTGATGGTGAAGGGCTCCTAAACAGTTTAACAGAAGTTAGATCTATTACCTTATCAGCAAACCTAAGAGAGACACATACCAAAATTTTGCAACAAGCTTACATTACTCCAGCTCTCAGGGCCAAATGGATCCCAGGAGCACAAGATATATCTGTTAAGTGTAACCATGCGAATCCTGATTGGATTCACCTATTCTGGGATTGCCCTAAGCTACAGTGGTTCTGGGGTAAATTAACCTACTGGCTTTCTAAAGTCACCAGAACTCGAGTCCCCCTTTCGGCACAAAGAGTTCTGTTTCTGCTTCCAGAACACGCTGCCAGCCCCTATGATACTTTTGTCTCTGTATCTATCTTGACTGCAAAGCAAATGATCCTACAACACTGGGCAGATAATCTTTCTCCACCCTTCCAAAAGCTACTTACCAAGATACACACCCAGATGCTCATAGAACAAGCGGATGTTAGGGGGAACGTTGAACAAAGGATAGCTAAGTATATAAAGAAATGGGAACCATATCTACTACACCTACCAGATGCTGTCAGGGAGCGTGTCCTATATCCGTTTAGAAGCAGTGATTTCATCTTGAAGGAAAACCTTAGGGGAAAGTGGTGTTTTTCTAACATAGCCGCACAATAGACAGGTACATTCCAACATAATCTGCCCCTCACACCTATTACCTCAGTACACCAAGATACGGCTGGCGGTCCAGGGGAGCCCCGGGTAAGTAAGGGATGCCACAGTCTCTGGTGGCACTCCCCCCCCCCTCTCCCTTTATTTTCTTATTTATTTCTTTGATTGTTATAATTTTTTTTTTCTTTTATTCTTTTGTTTTCTTTCTCTTGTTTATTGTTGTTGTTTATTGAAAATATTTAAAGGAAAAGAGGAAAAAGGTGAGGAGAAGAGGCATGCACTTTGACTTCTAAGACGCCCTGATGCAGGACTATTGAGTCACACTTAAAGGAACTTCTTTATATGATGCCGGGGTCTAAGCCCTGCATGGGTTGTGATGTACTTACTTTCTTTGTATGTACTGCATTTCAATGCTGTTATTGTTTTTCTATTTCTTTATGCCTACTTCTCCCTCATGTGGTATAAATAAAAGTTTAAAAAAAAAAAAAAAAGGGACACTGAACCCAAATTTTTTTTGGTGATTCAGTTAGAGCATGCAATTTTAAGCAACTTTCTAATTTACTCCTATTATCAATTTTTCTTCATTCTCTTGCTATCTTTATTTGAAAAAGAAGGCATCTAAGCTTTTTGGGGGGGTTCAGAACTGTGGACAGCACTTTTTTTTATTGGTGAATGAATTTATCCACCAATAAGCAAGAACAACCTAGGTTGTTCACCAAAAATGGGTGGGCATCTAAACTTACATTCTTGCATTTCAAATAAAGATACCAAGAGAATGAAGAAAATTTGATAATAGGAGTAAATTAGAAAGTTGCTTAAAACTGCATGCTCTATCTGAATCACAAATTAAAAAAATTGGGTTCAGTGTCCCTTTAATTGCTGCGCACCCAAAATTTATGCTCAAAATACTTTGATGCATCAAGGGGTGTACTTTCTGAAACGGTTTAATTGCTGAAAACCATACAGTAAAAGATGCTGTTTTTTATAATTTACCAAACTGACATGCCTGCAATAAAACAGTAAAAAAAACAGTGAAATTTTCTTAATTTCTGCTTATTTCAGACAGGTTACCTACTACAAATATTTATCCACACAGGTTTTGATGATAAAGTTTAGAACAATAATATACACTTTTTTCACATTTTACACACTATTTTTTAAACCTGATGATACATACACATAAAACACATTATATAGTTTGTATAGTTTATTCACACAAACATACCATTGACCATATTAACCCTTCCCTTGCCGAACAGCACCATCTAGTGGGCCAAACCTAAAATGCAACAACATTACCTATATTTCATTTACATCTACAAATCAAAATAAACCAACTCTATTTATAGGGAAAAAAATCTTTATAGAAAAAGGGACCAATCAAGATATTTTTTTATTTCTTTTGGGTACATTGACTCAAGAATATAAATCCACTATACCTCTGTATTCTTCTCCCCCTCACCATGTCTCAAAGGAGGTATATGGTCAATTATTTGAACTTTCAATTACATGTCCATAGGATAAAAAAAATATGTGCAACTAGAGCAAATAATTCATGCATTCTGATACTTGATTTATGCTGTATAATACGAGCTCTAGCCCTCTGAGTAGTCTCATCTATATATTTGATTCCACACAGGAATTTAATCAAATAGATCCCAAAAGAAGTGTTGCACATATCAGTGGCGTAGCGTGGGTTGTCAGCGCCCAGGGCAAGGTAAGAATTGCGCCCCCCTAATTTAAGATTTAGCACAAAACAATGCTAAATGCAAGACAATAGATAATAAACAGTCACAGTCATGTGATCAGGGGGCTGGAAGAAGGTTCCTAGATACAAGGTAATCACAGAGGTAAAAAGTATATTAATATAACTGTGTTGGTTATGCACAACTGGGGAATGGGTAATAAAGGGATTATCTATCTTTTAAAACTATAACAATTCTATGGTAGACTGTCCCTTTAACTATTTGTGGTGCAGAATTACTATATGCTGGGCTGAATATAATTTCTAGCAATATGTAATAGGTTGTTATGTAACTATGTGAAACTCGACACTGAGCTATGTTTATTTCTAGACATATTAGCCCAAATCTAGTATACTTCAGATATTTAGCTAAATGTGATCATAACATAAAACTGGGATTACAGATCAGTCAGATATCGATGTATAGGAGGATAGCTTCTACATAAGGGTATATTAGTAACCTTTTAAGCAAAAATAGTTTTTGAGTTGCTTCTATCTGTTTATATATATCCCTATCCCCCTAAAAAACTAATAATACTATTCCCAATTACTCATACTATTAACCCTTATGGTCCAAAAGTGGCCACTTGCTACAATGGGAAATAGCTAAATATAAATAAAAAAGAGGTTAGCTTTTTTAATATATTTGTTGGTTATATTTAACAGGATGTCCTATGTTTAAAAATTTTGTAACAAGTTATATCTATGGTATAATGTACGAATAATGACTTGCTGGAACTTTATAACAAGTAGCTGATGAAGCTTAAGAATATGTTAACATATATTAAAAAAATTTAAGTATTGGGTGAGTTTCTATCAATCATTCCAAAATGTTCGACATGTACGCTATTATATACAGCAAGAGACAGGATTGACACTGCAGGCCTCTGGCATGGGGGGCCCGGACTAATGAGTCTGTTTGTACATACTTTCATATCTATTTTAGGGGGGTTAATAATTAGACAAAGCAACAAACAAAGCAGCAACAGAAAAACATGATACGCATGATAATGATCAGATTCAGAACATAGTCATTCCTTTTATCTCCCTCCCGAGTCCCACATTCTTACCTTAAACTGTCACGGGCGGCAGGCATAACGCGCTAGAGACACAGTCTTCCTCCACTTCTTGCTCCCTCCTGACCTGCGCGCTGGGAGTGGGAGGAGACTGGACCGGCCGTGCTAAGTGACGTAACCGTAACGTAATGCTAGTCACAGCAGACAGCAGGTAACATTTGTTTGACAGACTACAGAGTGAGAGTGACGCCTGAGTCGGATTAAATTACACACTTCACACTTGACTAGTTACAGAGTCACAGACTCACAGGCAGCACAGCACTTGACGACGACAATACAATTGAAGACATTAAGGTTAACACTTACTTAACTCAACAGAACAGCAGGGGTTAGAATATTTATCTTCCTCGTTCCTCCCTCTCTTGCCAAAGCACCGCTGGACGGTCTGTGTCACACAGTCTATCTACCCGTGTCTAGTCTGGTGGAGGCTGTGAAGTGAACCAAGGCTTTGCGCGCCCCCCATAATTATGCGCCCGGGGCAACAGCCCCTGTGGCCCCCCCACGCTACGCCACTGGCACATATAGTAACTACTAATCTGAAATTTCCTGCCTGTACCAGGATGCACAAAATATTCCACCTTGATAAGATTATTACAATTACTACATCCTAGACATGGGTAATGGGAAAAAGGTAAAATTCCTGCTGTGTATAATATGACAAGGAATGAATGGTCAACATTCTGTGGTTTGGTGCATAATAAAAATATAGTTTGTAAGGCAGATAAGGGTGGCGCTCCTGTTATTTTAAACAGAGAGTACTATAAGACAAGGTGGGGGGTGTCTATAATTTGCTTTGAAGAAGAGAAAGGTATTTTGGATTTATATAAGTACATTATACACAGACAATATTGTTACATTTTACGTTTGGCCCACTAGTTGGTGCTGTTTGGCAAAGGGAAGGTTTAATATGGAGAATGGTATTCACAAGTGATTTATTTTTTTAAAGAAGTTGTGTATGTATCTGTATGGATATTGTTCTTTTTCTGCTCTTGCTCAATTAAAGTCTTCGAGAAGATGGTTTTGCTACTGTTTTTTTTAAATCTGATTTATGTTGGAGTCTTTTGCAGTGACTCTTACAGTTTGCACACCTTGTAGACAGGTACTGAGCAGGACTTGTTTACTGATATTACACAAGTTCAGTAGTAAATGGTGCCTCAAAAAGTGTGCATATAAAAAGACTATGTACAATTTGATAATGGAAATAAATTTGAAAGTCTCTTAAAACTGCTGCTCTATCTGAAACATGAACGTTTAATTTTGACTTTGGTGTCTCTTTAATTTATGTTGTCAATCTTTAAAGGGAAATTGTGACAATGTAGGTGTAATACTAAATGTCATGAGATGCAGGACACAGCATAGAAGGCACAACTCTATTTTATTGCAGAGCATAGAAGTAAACAGCTTGTACAACACATCTAAGTTGGTAACTCCGACATAGACAATAACGGCCCTAAAACCACGCCCCCATCTGGTGACGTCACTTCCCACTCTCATCACATCTTCTCCCCTTTTCAAAGGACAAAGCATACATTTTCTTTTTCTTTGAATATATCTAATAACAAGGTATACAAGAAGCATACAGAAATAGTTTTGTTTAGTATACAACAAATAACAAGTTAAAGAGAATATATATATAAAAAACATGACATACAATCCTGACTTGAACATCGGGGTAGACTACCCAAGTCCACAGTGACCATGGGATTATTCTGCCCATACTTCCGGTCACTGCTCTAACTAGTGCTTATCCCGATATGGGGCTGGAAGTTTCACCACCCTTCCACTTGATGTAATTTTACATGAACTGTTCTCTTATACAGAAGAAGGAAGCAAAGAAGTATCCGCGCTGTGATCTTGCTGAGGGGAAGGCACCCCTCTTAAAACAGGGGATCCCACTGGCAGTGATACTAAGGCATCCAGTCCCAAACTCTCAGGTACTGGCTAAAGATGTTTTCGATTTTGACGTGTGACTGTCCCTCCATCAGTAAGGACTACATAAGACCTTGGTTCTGGAGAGCGTTCAATTACCGTAGCAGGCGTCTTCCATTTCTTCTTATCATCCAGTTTAACTCTGACACTTTGCCCCACATTCAGCTCCTGCAAGGGCCTCACAGAGTGTCTCCTGTCGTAGAAGAATCAATAGCCCCTTTTAGCCTCTTGTTCCCGAGGAACAGAGCTAGTGTGCTGGAAGACACCCACAGAGGGTAAAGTTGTGCCAGACACCCACAGAGGGTAAACTGCAGCCAGACACCCTTTCTCAATTTGGGCATACTTCAACTCAGCAGCAGTGTACGGGAACAGTAGGCGATGGGCTGTAGTTTGTTCTTATTCAACTGCAGGAGGGTGGCCCCTAACCCATAACTGCTCACATCAGCACTAACCACAGTCTTTTTGGAAGGGTCATAGAACCCCAACACTCGGGCAGACCCCAGCAGGGACTTGACCTGCACAAAGGATTCTTCCTGTGAAGGTCCCCAGACCCAGGCAACATCTTTCTTTAGTAACTCTGTGATAGGGTGTGGATAAATCTGGAAGGAACCTGCCCACATAATTTACAAAGCCCAATATTTGTCTCAGCTCATGTACATCAGAAGGACTTTTCATCTGTTCATCTGTTCAATAGCACAAATTTTATCAGGGTCCGGCTTGATGCCATCCCCATTGATGATATGCCCAAAGTAACTTAACTCAGTTTTCCTAAAATGGCATTTCTCCTTATTTAATTTCAGCCCAGACTCTCTAATGGTCTGCAGCACACAGCTCAATCGCTGATCATGTTCTTCCAATGTAGACCCATACACCAAAATGCCGTCCATGACAACTGTGGTGCCCTTGTGGTCCCTTAGGAGAGAACTCATCTCTCTTTGAAAGATTTCAGGATATCCCAAAGGGGAGTCTGCAGAAGCAAAACCGACCTACCGGTGTAATGAAGGTAGTCAGTTTGCGGCACTTTGGATCTAGAGGTATTTGCCAGAAGCCGCTGGAAGCATCCAGTGTAGAGAAGAACTTCGCCCCAGCCAATTTCGGAGCTATGTCTTCAAGTGTCGGCAGCACATATCTCTCTCTCGTCACCGCCTCATTCAGCCTTTTCAAGTCTACGCAGATGCGTACCTTCCCGTTTTTCTTTGCAACAGGCAAAATGGGGGCACACCAGTCAGTTGCTTCAACAACCTCTTCAATGACTCCTATATTCTTCATATGCAGAAGTTCCTTCTCCACTTGAGGCATGAGCGGGAACGGAATTCTACGAGGAGTGGTAATGTTGTATGAGACTGCGTCAACTTTAAGTGATATTCGGACTGGGTTGCAATTCAGTAGGCCCAATTCACCAAACATGTCTTCTGAAATCTCATTCACTCTGGCGACCAGGCCCAAACCACAGGCTGCTTTTCTGCTCAATAGGTTGTTAACACACTGACCTCTAATCACATGTACCCACATGGTGAATTTCCTCTGCTTATACTTGCAGCTTGCAAGAAATTTCCCCGCTCAATCGATGTGGCCACCAGGACTATGAACTTTTGTTACAAATTTCACCAGCTGAGGCTATCGAGGCAGTTTTATAAATGCTGCAAGGGACATAACAGTGATGTCTGCAAATATGTCAATCTTAAAGGCAATTTTGACTCCCATTACAGTAAGAGTAACCCGCCAATCTTCATCTGAACAGACCGTTCAACAACAGACCCAACAAAGGACACTTCTTGACCCTCCTGGTTACTATCCACCTGCATCTCTTTAATGTATTCGGTTTTACACATCACTTCAAAATGGCCCATTCAGTTACATTTTCTACATCTTTTGTCTTTAGCAGGGCATATGACACTCTGATCATGGGTACGGTTACACCGCATGCAGCGAGCATGCTGCGCCCATCCGCTTCTGGGCCTATCTGTTGCCCTTGGTCTACCGCTCACACTGTGCCTTTCACTAGCAGCTCTCCTGAACTGCTGCACTTCATCCACAATACTCTCAGACCTCAGATCAGTACTTTGCTTTTTCACCAGTTCACTCTGGCGGGCCATCCTAATAGCCCCATCCAATTTTAAATCAGACTAACTGTAGCTTCAGTGAGACTTCAGCATCTGCAATTCCTATAACTATTCTGTCTCTGATTTGTTCCTCTTTAGCAACACCAAACTCACAGAATTCAGCTAGTTCATAAAGGCTGCGCACAAATGACTCCACAGATTTTCCAACACGTTGAGCACGTTTGTGAAAACAAGCCCTCTCATGAATCACATTTCTTTTGGGTACTGAGTTTATTCAAAACTATTTCAAAGTCAAATTCTTCCCCTTTTTATAAAGTAAAGGCATTGAACACTGGCTCCACATCTTTCCCCATAGAGTATAAAAGAGAATTAACTCTCCTTGTCCAGCTTGGAATCAATCCTGAAGCGTTGAAATGGCTGACACCAGGTGGGCCAAGCTGCAGGCTGAGAGAAATCAAAAAGGCTCAGGTGGGGTAAACTTTGACATCGATATTAATCAGGAAACAGAAACACAGGCAAGTACTTCTGACACCATGTCATGAGATGCAGTACACAGCATAGAAGGTACAATGCTATTTTATTGCAGAGCATAGAAGTAAACAACTTGTACAACACATCTAACTTGGTAACTCCGACATAGACAATAACGGCCCTAAAACCACGCCCCCATCAGGTGACGTTACTTCCCACTCTCACACTAAACATGGTGGTAAACTGATTATTGTATTCCCAATTTGCAGTTGTGCAGAGTAGATTAGGGGATTGCTTACTATGGGATCAATTCCAATCTTTCCAATCCTGTTTACCAGCGGTTTTTCATCTCAAGTTGTAAGTGATAAAAACCCAAGTGTAACAACATTAGATTTGAGCAGCTAGTGGGAAAATTGCCCAAACGATTCATGGACAGCAATGGCTTTGGCATTCACAATCCTCCTGACTACAGGCTTTGCACTTTCAGAAACAAAATGAACACAGGGGCGGAACTACCATTGGTGCAGTAGATGCAGCAGCACCAGTACCAAGATGCTTGGGGGCCTATAGCAGCCCATTTATACATTGGTGTGTGTAGAATGTGTGCTATCCTACTGCAGGGGAGCCTTTTATTAGTCCAGGTTGCAGATCCATTTTATTACTTTATCTATCTATCTATCTATCTATCTATCTATCTGTCTGTCTGTCTATCTATCATCTATCTATCTATTTCTCTATCTATCTATCTATCTATCTATCTATCTATCTATCATCTATCTTTCTATCTGTCGATCTATCTATCTATGTATGTATCTATCTATCTATCTATCGCTATCTGTCTGTCTATCTATTTTTCTATCTATTTATTTTTCTATCTGTCTATCGTCTATCTAATTTTCTATCTATCTATCTTTCTATCTATCTATCTATCTATCTATCATCTATCTAACTGTCTATCTATCTATCTATCTATCTATCTATCTATCTATCTATCTATCTATCTATCTGTATGTATGTCTGTCTATCTATCTATCTATCTATCTATCTATCTATCTATCTATCTATTATTTGCTAATTATTATTATTGATTTCTACTGTGTTACCTTTGGGGCCCAACATTTTTTTTAACCAGTGCCCTCTGGTGAGTAGGTCCGCTGCTGATGAAAACATCAAATTCAACACACAAAGGGTATTGATAATGTGCGAAAATAGCCTTTTTGACATGTTTGACAGTGAGTTTTGCAACTGTTTCATGATTTGCAGTGTGTTAAATATTAAAATCCAGTATTAGAAGATGGATAAATTGCTCTTCTTTATTGTTATAGAAATTCATAATCCACACTGTTCTTCTTGATTTTAGATAAAAATTGTGCCAAAATGCAAAACAAAATTTTCTTAATAAAAAAAAAAGAAATACTTTTAACAAATTGAAAGTTTTAAAAATACAATTGATTAAACAAGCCCAGTATAGCCATCATGCCCACATACAATTTTTATTCAAATTGATTAACACTTATTATAAACACCACTCTACCAAATTGCAAAACATACACACAGACTCCATTAACCCCTTCAACCCATTTGATGATTGGCATTTATTATCATCAGTTCCAAGTGCTGTTGTGGGAAAATGGAGATCAAATATCTATATTGTGAGTCAACAATGCCGGCTGTATTTGACTCGGAAACAAAAAAGTAATGGTTGGAAATGACCCCTATATGTTTGCTGTATAAATATTTGCAAATCTTGCTTAAATACCTATTCTCACACTCCATAGAAGCATATAATTACTGGTGAGTATATGGCCTCTAACTAGTGAAGTAAATGTCCTCACAAATCTGAAGGGGTGGGAACCTCTTAGACGACCACTCACTTATTTTCATAACTTTTAATTTTTATTTGTAGTAAGGTAACCCAAGCAGGAGAACTGCTTCAGTTGAAGTATTTTGGTTTGCAAACATGAAGACTTGTTATAGCAAGCTCTCTATGACAAAAGCAAAGTTAGACCTGATTAATGGTTATCAATGATCTTGCATAGCAGAGTTTAGAGGTTTATCCTTGGGGTTTCCTCAATGGATTTATGGGCTGTGACTGGAGAGTACTCCAGGAATATGTATGATATGTTTTTTTTTTTTTTTTTTCCACCTTTCTGGTTATTCATTTCCTATCTAAAGCACACTGTGCCTTTCTGGATGGTCCAACCCTGCTTCTGAATTCACCTTTTAAAATGTTTGTATGCTTCTTTTCTGCTTGTGGTAATTGTGTGGATTGGCATCTATGTGTGTCTTCAGTTTTCCTGTTGTACCTTTTCTAGCCTAAAGCTAATTATTGCCACATATGTTTAAAGATTACCTTCAAATGTTTGAACAAAATATGAAAGTACATTGCTATGTTAAATGATGATCAACAATAAATAAATAAACATGTTCAGTCTTGCTCAGTAGAAAATATGCAGTTAAATATCTTATTAAGTCCAATTTATAAAGAGTGTATCATACTTGTCTCTGCAGCATCCCTGTCTTTGAGAAAGCTCTGTAAGACTAGAGGAGGCACAAAACACGTAAGAAACATTCACTATATCTGCCACCCTGTTATTAGCTATCCAGATGCCCAGATTACCTGGAAGCTAAGATTTCTGTCTAACGAGGAAGTCAGTGCTTCAAATGTTTTTCCCAGCACTCCCAAACTCTACTTTCCCAATCACTCCTGACTTCCTTGTTATCTATCCCTGTTACAGATAAATATATTTTCGTCATTGATAAGTTGCCTATTTTTTTGGGTGGAAGATTGTCATTTGTCCTTTAAAATGTCTCAAAATGCAGAAGATCCTGATATACTTGTTACCCCAGTAGATGAAGGGTAAGTAATCTTCTTAAGGGTGTAATGTTGTGCAGTCTGTAAGACTAAATTTGTTGCAGACAGAAATATTAATCTATGTTATGCCCCTGTGATCTAAAGCTGTTCTCTCAGGGGAGAGTATCTAAAATGATCTGTTAGTGCCATAAATCCCATGACAATATGATCTAAAGGCTCATTTTACACCTTGAGCTGCAAATCTCATCAAGGAGCTTATCGTATTCTATTCATCTGCAGATAACCAAGGCTTTTACCATCAGTAATAGCTGAAATATTAGACTCAGGAGGGCAAATAAAATATTACATGTATTAGTAGGCTGACCATATTGCCGCTTTAAGAAGGGACACATGTGAAAAATACATATGTCAGGGTTCTTATACAAAACATTTCCTGAAACAGCCCTGAAAACAGCCCTGACATATGTATTTTTCATATGTGTCACTTTTTAAAGCAGCAATATGGTCACCTTATGTATAAGGAAAGTTGAAAATAAGACATTTCCATCCATTATCTTAAGTTTACATATTTAACCATAGAAACTTGTGCTTGTGCGCATCAAAAACTTTTAACACAAAAGAGCAGATTTTGTTGTCAGTCTACATTTTATAGGCCTTAGTAACCATTGACCATTGACCTCTGTACCCCATTTTTCAAAGGGGGTACAGAAATAACATACTCTGATCATAATTAAATCAGTGGCAACTTGTAAATATGAGCTGAACATTTTAAAATGATGGCTTATTGGATTGGATCAAATTGATGCAAAATTTGAGAAAGCACTTTCCCTGGGAAAGGACAATAAGAGTAAGCTTGAGACTGCTCCATATAGGTGCAATCTTCCATTGATTGGAATATGGTGTGGGATCATTTCAAGGCTCTGGGGAGGTGGGGTCCACAACAGTTCTCCTTCCCATAATTCTTTAGTGCTCAGTAGGGAGATTATATTTTGTTGGGAGTATTTGTGAAGGGGGCTGGGGATTGTATAGGTTAGATATACCATGTGGGTTCCATTAGTGTTAGCCGGTATTGCACAATTCAGCTTAGGTTTAATTGCAGTGGGACAGGGACAGGGACACTGGTAGGGTTAATTGCCACAAGTTATTGGGTCAGAGGTGGTTAGTTTTAATTGTGGTATGGGGAGGTTATTAGGGATATAAATATGGAGGATCATTTCTTGTTGGTCTTTCTTATTGAGTTTCATCTGCTTAAGAAGTTGTATAACAGCTAAAAGTATTTGCACGGCTGCTATCACTACTCACTGCAAAAGAACATGTCTGTGAAGCAGCAAGTTGGCTGCACATAGTATCATACAGTGATAGGATACTGTCGCTATTATATTTTAGCAGATGGCTTTTGAGCTACTGCAGTGCTTGAACCGCTCATTTTTTGAGCCGCTTGAGTGTGATGATTCTTTACCGCTATTGATAACAATAGGTCTGTTGACATCATGTTACTCTGTCACTATCAATGTTAGCTTACATAGGATATAGCCAATGGTGTAAGAAGCTGATTTGTTTGAGAATAAAATCGTATAACTAAAAGAGCATTTTATTTGTAATATAGATTGTCCCCTTACACAGCTAATACATTTTATTTGTGGATCATTATACACTAGGTGTAAGGGATAATAAAATATGTTGAAAGGCAGCTTTAGACACTTGGCTCTGGCTGTTGTGGGGAGACTGACATCATCCTTAAGCATGGATGTGTTAGAGATTTATTTTAATTCCTTTGATATGTTTCTAATTATCAAACAATGAAAATAAAAGCATATGAACTGTGGGAAAAGCTTGATTGCAAATAATCTTTGGAATAGTTTACAAGCAGAAATATATTTATTGCATTAGCAAAGCATTATATGTTTTACAAGTGATTTTCAAGTGTATACATGATTCAATACATTTCCTCTATTTAAAAAGGAAATGTTAAATAGTTAATTCATGTTTTGTGGTAACTAGTCAAATGCATGTGTCAGGAAGATAACTAGAATGAGCACTGCTAAACTCCAAGTACTTCATGCAATCATTGTATGTATTGTATTTAGCCTACTATATGCAATACACTTAAACTTAGGAGAATGTGTGATTGCAGAAGGGGTTAATGGAAGGCCTGGGGTGTATTTTTAATGTGTCACATGCACGTGTATCCTCTCTAGTCTCTAAATGATGTTAACAGTCATCTTGGTAACTAAACCAACCTAAATAAAAACTGTTGATTAACTAGAACTGTAAGAAAAAAATAATCCTTTATCTGCCTTGGCTAATACATAGCTACTTAATAGCTAGGATACTCTAAGGTATGTGGAAAATTGCAGATGAACCACAAGGTACATGGGCTATTTGTAGATGCATCTTATATGGCTTCAATGTACATATACAAATGATAAAAAAAGTTCATGTTCCAAAAATGTTTATGTGAATTTTTTAAATCTCATTTACATATGAGGGCATTAGAACCCCCTCCCTCATATAAAGGGCTAGATTACAAGTGGAGAGCAAAATATCGCTTTTGCAAAAGCGATATTTGCACTTCACTTAGTAATACCTGCACACTCAAATGTGCGCTGGTATTACAAGTTGGCCAGAATGTGAACCCGAGGTTGGAAGCTTTGAGCTCACAAGAGCAATCTTTCATAGGCTCCTATGGGAGCCTCGGTCTCATACCGTGAGACACGGCCAAGGAACTAGCGCAGCAAAAGGGGTAAGTCGTGCAACGATAGGTAGCAAATATAAAATATATATTTATATGATTATATACATATACTGTATATTTATGTGTTAATATGTGTATATAAACAAAAGTTCAATGAGAACGATACTCCAAAGTAAATTCATATATAAAACATAACTTTTATTATAATAAACATGTTATTTACTTTGGAGTATCGCTCTCATTGAACTTTATTCATTGTGCAGTAATTGAGCGTTTACTCGCCTTGCACTGCTAAAGTTATACTCTCCCCAAGGATCTGCTTTGTCTGCTATTGGGAACAAGAAGTGTTTGTGGAGCATTGCTTTCCTTCACCAGCTCTTTTCTGCCTTAATGGATTTCCTTGATGGCATGGTGGTCAGTCCTCTACAGATGAGGCAAGCTAAAGTGAAAGAATAAGCCTGAGACAACACAAGCCGCAACAGGATTTTTAATCCGCAGGTGCAGTCCACTGCAGTCGGAGCCCATTTCCCGATAAATTGGGATGTCTTGATCTACTATTCTGAGCCTTCTCTATAATGGCTGAATCTGTGGGCCGTTTGCAGTACTTATGGAGCACCCTCAATACTCAAGTGGATCAAGGTTAGTGTAAAGCTGTGGGCAGGCCGGTAAATGCTATTTTAATTATTTGCCCAATGTAGAATGATACCTAAAGTTATCCGGTGACCCATTACGTTTATTACCTAACTTTTAGCTTGACAAAGGTTAATGCTTAACTCCTAAGTCCCTGACACAATCAGCAGTGGCTAGCTTGGGGGAGTTTTAAGTTTTCAAGTATTCAGAACCACTCATTTGGTTCAAACCATTGAGTAACCTTGACAGTTAGCATAATTTACTTATTTATTTATGGATATATGACTGTAACACTATAGTCCCATCATTATAAACCTTTTTTTTAATATGTGTACTGTATACCTAACATAATAACACATATATATATATATATATATATATATATATATAAAAGCATACACATATATATTTACAGGATACATACAGTCCCCATAGACCTCAATGTAAAGGCACTTTTCAGAGCCCCACACTTGGCACTTTTATTCCCCAAAACTGCTTCATGCTGTTGTTTTTTATTTTACAAAAAATGCTAATTTTTTTAAAATAAAAAACTACAAGACTCTTAAATTTGGGGCCAATTGGGACACTTTTGCAGAGATCAGATCTCTGGTTAATTTTCTGAGAGCTAATTGATACCCAGAGCTCACGGTAGCAATAACCAGTCACTTGTAATGGCTGGTTATTTATCGAATTTAGCGAATTTGCGAGCGTGCAATAAATAAGCTCTCCACTTGTAATTGAACCCATAATGTTATATGACTGCATATTATGTTGTAGTAAGAAGGGAGTTGTATTACCAATATCACAAGTCACTTGCCATTTTAGCTTTAAAAACAAAGCCAAAAATCATTCAAGCTGCTATGCAATATATTGTATGCCAATTAAAATTGATCGTAATGGGGTCAATTATTGTTTTACAGTTTTTAAAGCAACCTTCTGGAGGAGTGCTATTGATGATTTGACCAGTAAAGATATCTTACAAAATCCTGTTGATTAGTTAGGGGTCAAATTAAATATTTGCGCTCCTGAAGTCTGAAGACCTAGTGTAAAGTGTAAGTGTTAAAAAAATGTTCATCAAACACAACATAAGTACATTACAATGAACTATTACACTTATATATGCACTTTCTAATATATATCTATGTATATTATATATAAATATTAATATTTTTTTTATAAGGGTTAAAAGTTATATGGTATATAACAATGTATATGACTGGAAAGAGCTATAATGTGTATATACTGTATATATATATACACACATATATATATATATATATATATATATATATATATATATATATATATATAAATATGTGTATGTATATATATATATATATATCTATATATATCTATATATATATGTATACATGTATATACATGTCCATTTATGTGTTTATAGGTGTATATACATACATATAAACACATATATACACATGTATATACATAAATACAAGTATACTGGGTATATACATATATATATATATAGCAAAACAGGAAACAGCACTCTCTGGACTTAAGTAAAAAACAAATAGTTTATTCGGTAACGTTTCGGGGAATGCTCCCCTTCATCAGACCAACAACATACAAGTGAAACAAACATTTAAGCATACACAAACCCCTCCCCCTAGTGCAAAAAAACGCCAAAAATGGTTGCCATAGCAACCAAACAACCAGTTCAAAGTAAATACATTTACCAATGCAACAATCACATCAAAGAAACCAAATCATTATGGTTAATTAGCATCAGGTCAATTAGCAAATCAACACATCATCCTACCACATAATACACCTGCTGTATATTAGTACTTCTAATAACCCAGTGGCAGTGTGTCATTATAAAGAGACATATCACAATATTATTAGCTAAGAACAGGAAAACAAGAAGGTTTTAGAAAAAAGGGTTTGAAAAAACGTTTAGTTAAACATCGGCACCTCATCATGTTGAAATGCAATTCACGCAATGCATTTATAGTTAATGCCTAACTCATAATACCCATACTACATAGTCAAGGGTCATGTGTACCATTAATGCTACAGACGCCAATAACAGCAAACTCGGTATTCAGAGACCTCAAACGTTGTGACCGTATTACATGCACAAAGTGTAACACGACCTATGTAATGTACATGATAAGGGATCAAAAGATAATCACCCTGTTCAGCATCGGACCAACCTCGCGCTGAATCTAGCACAGTTAGTAGCGGCACAACAAGGGTTATGCGCATGCGTGTAAACCCGGCGCAGTCCGGCCCCCAATGCCCCAGCTAGGTACCCAATAGGATAGATAGGACAAGCCCCCACACCGGACAAACAGAGTTATTAAAATGGCATGGTAAGAGGGTGGGCCCCAAGGTACTTCTAAGGGAAGGAAGGGTCCGGGTCATGAACGTAATAAATGCAGCAGGATATGCAATAGAAGATAGTTAAAACACACCTAATACCCAGATATCAGGAGTCACCCAATTAAGGGTAGTAACCCAGCTAGTTCAGTCTGACATACACAAAGAGATGGGTATAAGCGTCTGTCATTTCTAACCTGTCAGCACCGGTCATGCGGTCAAGTCACCTATTGTCCCTGCATAGGCATTTTACAGGGTCACATAAAGGTTGTCTATAAGTGTGCGCATGCGTGTCAGCCATGCCCAGTCCATTTATATTGGTATAAGGCAAGGTCCCTGATAGGCCGTAGGGGACAAGCCCCTATCCCTGTGTGAGTAACAGTTTTGCTAAGAGATAGGAGGGCAGGGGTCCAAAGTAAAAAGGTATGTCAGTCACAGTATGTTTCAGGCTGATGCTATGATTACAGGTTTGCTAGAGTCCGGTGGCCCAGAGTTATAAGGATCGCTATAAAGGAAAAGAGACCCCTAAACTAATGTGAATAAATACATAGTACAGGCAGGTCCCATCCCCCTAGGTACAGAAAATACTAGTGCTAACAGGGTTCCGTAGTGCAAGGTTAATAGCACCAGCACTCAGTGATGTGTCAACACTGCGGTGTCCTACAGAAGGAGGCCGAGTGGATTTTCAAACTGGACACTATACACCCCAGAGGTTTGAACATGGGGATAGACTGGCATTGTTTTTTATGAACTAAGCTGTTTACGCTTCTATTGTATCTGGTTGTATCTTTCTAAGAGGATTAATATAGTTTGTACAGTATCTGATACTATGTATGCATTCTTTTATCCACAGTGGATTCATGAAGTCTGGTTGCTGATTGGCTCTAGGCTCTGCCCATATTTACCCCCCAGGAGGGGTGCCCAATGGGTGTACCCATATTTAGGTTATTTCTGTTATGTACACTAGTGGAGGTCACTTTTGATGCACACCGCAGTGTTGAAACATCACTGAGTGCTGGTGCTATTAACCTTGCACTACGGAACCCTGTTAGCACTAGTATTTTCTGTACCTAGGGGGATGGGACCTGCCTGTACTATGTATTTATTCACATTAGTTTAGGGGTCTCTTTTCCTTTATAGCGATCCTTATAACTCTGGGCCACCGGACTCTAGCAAACCTGTAATCATAGCATCAGCCTGAAACATACTGTGACTGACATACCTTTTTACTTTGGACCCCTGCCCTCCTATCTCTTAGCAAAACTGTTACTCACACAGGGATAGGGGCTTGTCCCCTACGGCCTATCAGGGACCTTGCCTTATACCAATATAAATGGACTGGGCATGGCTGACACGCATGCGCACACTTATAGACAACCTTTATGTGACCCTGTAAAATGCCTATGCAGGGACAATAGGTGACTTGACCGCATGACCGGTGCTGACAGGTTAGAAATGACAGACGCTTATACCCATCTCTTCGTGTATGTCAGACTGAACTAGCTGGGTTACTACCCTTAATTGGGTGACTCCTGATATCTGGGTATTAGGTGTGTTTTAACTATCTTCTATTGCATATCCTGCTGCATTTATTACGTTCATGACCCGGACCCTTCCTTCCCTTAGAAGTACCTTGGGGCCCACCCTCTTACCATGCCATTTTAATAACTCTGTTTGTCCGGTGTGGGGGCTTGTCCTATCTATCCTATTGGGTACCTAGCTGGGGCATTGGGGGCCGGACTGCGCCGGGTTTACACGCATGCGCATAACCCTTGTTGTGCCGCTACTAACTGTGCTAGATTCAGCGCGAGGTTGGTCCGATGCTGAACAGGGTGATTATCTTTTGATCCCTTATCATGTACATTACATAGGTCGTGTTACACTTTGTGCATGTAATACGGTCACAACGTTTGAGGTCTCTGAATACCGAGTTTGCTGTTATTGGCGTCTGTAGCATTAATGGTACACATGACCCTTGACTATGTAGTACGGGTATTATGAGTTAGGCATTAACTATAAATGCATTGCGTGAATTGCATTTCAACATGATGAGGTGCCGATGTTTAACTAAACGTTTTTTCAAACCCTTTTTTCTAAAACCTTCTTGTTTTCCTGTTCTTAGCTAATAATATTGTGATATGTCTCTTTATAATGACACACTACCACTGGGTTATTAGAAGTACTAATATACAGCAGGTGTATTATGTGGTAGGATGATGTGTTGATTTGCTAATTGACCTGATGCTAATTAACCATAATGATTTGGTTTCTTTGATGTGATTGTTGCATTGGTAAATGTATTTACTTTGAACTGGTTGTTTGGTTGCTATGGCAACCATTTTTGGCGTTTTTTTGCACTAGGGGGAGGGGTTTGTGTATGCTTAAATGTTTGTTTCACTTGTATGTTGTTGGTCTGATGAAGGGGAGCATTCCCCGAAACGTTACCGAATAAACTATTTGTTTTTTACTTAAGTCCAGAGAGTGCTGTTTCCTGTTTTGCTACATTTCAACTACTCTAGCACCCTGGCCCTTGGAGAACTGTTTGTGAGAGTGCAACTGACTCTTTTTGCCTGGATACCCTCCTGATGCACCCACCAGCAAGTTACACATCAGATCCCTCACTCTGTTGTACTACCGGACTTGTGTTATAACATTGTATCATCACCACGGTGTGGGTATTCACTGGGGACTAATTGGTACTACTAAAGCAACAATGGAGCACATTGAACCCACGCAGGCCGCAGCCACTATTCCAGCTGATGTGGAGGGTGCAGAGACACTATCCATGAGTGACTTGGATGCAGCAAGGATACTGTTTGACACCTTACTACCTGAAGATCCAGCGGAAAATGCTGTGACTGTGTACAATCAACTCATCAAATTGAAGAAAAAAGAGGTGGATCTTAAACTTCATGGCATTTACCTTTCTGAGTACCATAGAAAGAGACTGATACCTAGAGGCTTTAGAATCAACAATGTGCCCACCATAGGCAGACAGAACTCTGACTTCTGCAGGAAATGGGTAGCGATATTGAATAAATGTTCCCTTGATTTGATCTTGCTAGTGGTCGAGGAAGTCAGATGTCAGATGCAAAAAGCAAAGGATGATATCAGCATTTTGGAGGAAGTTAAAGGCCAGATCCTGATGCAGGACAAATCAGAGAACTGGATGGACAAGATTAACACACAACTACGGGAATACAACAATGCCTTAATTGCCTTCAAAAACAAAAAACTTGGTTATGTTATGGAGGATTATAAGGATAAAAAAGTTTACCGATGGACACTTGGACCGGTTGAAAGAGCCCAGTACCAGCCAAGAAGACAAAGAAGGTTTAGAACATATGCACACCGACAATTGAACACGGTGGATTCAAGTTCTGGCTCCGACACGGATTACTCGGGTGACCGGCCACAGGAGAATGAGAACCAGCACAGCACTCAGCCTTTTTTAGGCATTACCACCCGCTCCAGGGGAAGGGGCGAAGACCGCATACACGCAGGGGCGGATTTTGGAAGAAGACCCCCACTACCCCGCAGGAGGAGGAGGATGTAACGGTCAATCTTAGCCAGCATGTCCTGAATGACAACGAAAGGCGGGTACTCATGAAGGGCCTCTCCTTTGTACCCACAACTAAGGCTGATGACTTCACTACTTATATTGACAGTATGCGTTTCCAGAGGCAGCTGAAATTGGGTGACTTTTTCCAGGGAAAGGGATTGGAAGAAAACAGACACCCCTTTAAGAAACCAAGTACATTTGAACCACCCACGACGAATCCAAGTATTAGAACTTATACTCGCCTTATCCAACAAAGATTGAGACAGAGGGAGCAAGGCCTAACTAGAAATAATATGACAACAACTGACTGGGAAGCTGTTCAATCCCTTAGAAATGACTCTACCATTGTCATACGCCCAGCGGACAAGGGTGGTGCGGTTGTCCTGCAGGATTATCAAGATTATAAAACTGAAATAGATAAACAACTGGCGGATGTCTCAACCTACAAAGCCCTACCTTGTGACCCCACAATTACCTATAAAGCACGGATTGACTCAGTTATTGAACATGCAGCACAAATGAACTGGATAGACCCAACCACCAAGGAATGGCTAACCACTAACAACCCAGTCAGGCCAATTCTCTATACACTCCCCAAGATACACAAACAATTGGTACATCCACCTGGACGCCCCATTGTCTCAGCACGGGGGTCACTCCTACAACCCCTGGCTAAATATGTTGACTCTATGCTACAACCACTGGTTGTAAACATGCGCTCATACTTAAGAGACTCCACCACACTCATTGCATATCTCACTGACATAACTGACATAGAGCCAGGAGACGTGCTTGCCAGTCTTGACGTCACAAGCCTCTATACTATTATACCGCACAAAATGGGGATGGAGATAATTACCAACTGCCTTGAAAGATGCCCATATGTGGGTCCCCCTACCAGCTTTATTATTGAACTTCTATCTCTATGTCTTAAGCTGAACTACTTTAAATTCGAAAGGAGATTTTATCTTCAGCTCATGGGAACGGCCATGGGCTCGAATATGGCACCTGCTTTTGCAAACTTATTCATGGAACATGTGGAGGAAAAGGTGTTCAAGGTATATGACAATCAACAAGTACGCTTTTACAAGCGCTACATTGATGATATCGTTGTAGTCTGGAGAGGCACGATTGAGTCCTTTGGCGAGTGGGTCAAATCCCTGAACACAATAGGGGGACAGGTTCAATTGAAGGAAGTGTCCAGTTACGATGAAGTGGATTTCCTGGATCTAAGAATTTATAAGATAAACAACAGATTGGGTACCACCTTATTCAAAAAGTCTACCGACAGGAACACACTGCTACATGCTTCTAGTTACCATCCAAGATCACTCATAAAAGCCATCCCTAAGGCACAGCTGCTGAGAGTCATCCGCAATAACACATCAGAGGAAAACCGTGAGGTACAACTGAAAGAAATGGAATCGCGGTTTTACAGCAGAGGATACAATGGCAACACTATAAAGGAAGCAAGGACCCAGTTGAGCATGGAAATGCCAAAAAGAGACCAACAGAAGAGGATGAATTTTGTCACTGCATACACCCCTAGCACGAGAACACTAGGAGTTACTTTAAAAGAGAAATGGGATATTGTCCAGACTGATCCATCATTACCATACCACGACTATGGACCACCCAGAATTGGATATAAGAGGGGAAGAAACCTAAAAGACATTTTAATGAACACTGATCCAACTGATAGCTACAGCAAGGTCAAGACAAACACCAAAAGGGGTTCCTACAAGTGCCCGAGTTGTGTAACGTGTAACGCCATGCTGCAATGCAAGCAGTTCAAACATCCACACAATAACACAAGCTACAAGATCAAGCATTACCTTACGTGTACCACAAAATTTGTGGTGTACATGCTGAATTGCAGCTGTGGCCTATTTTATATAGGTAAGACGTCAGATGACATTAAGAAAAGGATGGCTAATCACAGGAGTGCCATCCGGACGGCAATTGAGAAAGGCAAGAGTGACCAACCGGTGGCCAGACATTTTATGGAGAAGGGTCACTCGGTGGTGGACCTGAGATTTAAACTCATCGATCATGTACCCCCAATGCCTAGGGGAGGTGACAGGGACACCCGTCTCCTACAGAAGGAGGCCGAGTGGATTTTCAAACTGGACACTATACACCCCAGAGGTTTGAACATGGGGATAGACTGGCATTGTTTTTTATGAACTAAGCTGTTTACGCTTCTATTGTATCTGGTTGTATCTTTCTAAGAGGATTAATATAGTTTGTACAGTATCTGATACTATGTATGCATTCTTTTATCCACAGTGGATTCATGAAGTCTGGTTGCTGATTGGCTCTAGGCTCTGCCCATATTTACCCCCCAGGAGGGGTGCCCAATGGGTGTACCCATATTTAGGTTATTTCTGTTATGTACACTAGTGGAGGTCACTTTTGATGCACACCGCAGTGTTGACACATCACTGAGTGCTGGTGCTATTAACCTTGCACTACGGAACCCTGTTAGCACTAGTATTTTCTGTACCTAGGGGGATGGGACCTGCCTGTACTATGTATTTATTCACATTAGTTTAGGGGTCTCTTTTCCTTTATAGCGATCCTTATAACTCTGGGCCACCGGACTCTAGCAAACCTGTAATCATAGCATCAGCCTGAAACATACTGTGACTGACATACCTTTTTACTTTGGACCCCTGCCCTTCTATCTCTTAGCAAAACTGTTACTCACACAGGGATAGGGGCTTGTCCCCTACGGCCTATCAGGGACCTTGCCTTATACCAATATAAATGGACTGGGCATGGCTGACACGCATGCGCACACTTATAGACAACCTTTATGTGACCCTGTAAAATGCCTATGCAGGGACAATAGGTGACTTGACCGCATGACCGGTGCTGACAGGTTAGAAATGACAGACGCTTATACCCATCTCTTCGTGTATGTCAGACTGAACTAGCTGGGTTACTACCCTTAATTGGGTGACTCCTGATATCTGGGTATTAGGTGTGTTTTAACTATCTTCTATTGCATATCCTGCTGCATTTATTACGTTCATGACCCGGACCCTTCCTTCCCTTAGAAGTACCTTGGGGCCCACCCTCTTACCATGCCATTTTAATAACTCTGTTTGTCCGGTGTGGGGGCTTGTCCTATCTATCCTATTGGGTACCTAGCTGGGGCATTGGGGGCCGGACTGCGCCGGGTTTACACGCATGCGCATAACCCTTGTTGTGCCGCTACTAACTGTGCTAGATTCAGCGCGAGGTTGGTCCGATGCTGAACAGGGTGATTATCTTTTGATCCCTTATCATGTACATTACATAGGTCGTGTTACACTTTGTGCATGTAATACGGTCACAACGTTTGAGGTCTCTGAATACCGAGTTTGCTGTTATTGGCGTCTGTAGCATTAATGGTACACATGACCCTTGACTATGTAGTACGGGTATTATGAGTTAGGCATTAACTATAAATGCATTGCGTGAATTGCATTTCAACATGATGAGGTGCCGATGTTTAACTAAACGTTTTTTCAAACCCTTTTTTCTAAAACCTTCTTGTTTTCCTGTTCTTAGCTAATAATATTGTGATATGTCTCTTTATAATGACACACTGCCACTGGGTTATTAGAAGTACTAATATACAGCAGGTGTATTATGTGGTAGGATGATGTGTTGATTTTCTAATTGACCTGATGCTAATTAACCATAATGATTTGGTTTCTTTGATGTGATTGTTGCATTGGTAAATGTATTTACTTTGAACTGGTTGTTTGGTTGCTATGGCAACCATTTTTGGCGTTTTTTTGCACTAGGGGGAGGGGTTTGTGTATGCTTAAATGTTTGTTTCACTTGTATGTTGTTGGTCTGATGAAGGGGAGCATTCCCCGAAACGTTACCGAATAAACTATTTGTTTTTTACTTAAGTCCAGAGAGTGCTGTTTCCTGTTTTGCTACATTTCAACTACTCTAGCACCCTGGCCCTTGGAGAACTGTTTGTGAGAGTGCAACTGACTCTTTTTGCATATATATATATATATATATATATATATATATATATATATATATACACACACACTTTTGAGCCTCTTCCACTCAAATACATTTAAACATGAAAAATCATTTTTAATCAATTTTGATATTTTTTAAAATGTTTTACTGTGTTTTTAGACATATATTTAGAATATATATATATATATATATATATATATATATATATATATATATTTCTATGTGAAGAACATTGGAATGCAAAATATACGTAACTACCTTCAGGTTTTTGTAAACAGTGCACTCCATTAAAGTCTGTGGGGAGAAGAAGTTAGGTGGTCCCGATAGCTGAAGTCCTTAATTTAGCATGCTAACCCGCCCACCTTAAAAGATTACTTTTAGAAAGGTTTGCGCACAAGTGAGAAAAACATGCCCCAACTGTAATCTTGCCCTATGTGCTTAACACCTTCAAATGGAATTAAACCCACAGTAAAAAAACTTACTCTGGAGCTATAACACATTACCGGTCCTCTGTAGAAAATGACTGGTGAGCCAATTAGGATCTGTATATGCAAATAGCCATCAGTCATCTCTGATTTACAAGGTCAGAAGCTGTAAGGTGTCGAGTTTTCAAGCAGAAGTTTAGCTGCATATTTAACTCCTTAGCAAGGATTACATACATATAAAACAAGGAACACAAACTTAAAATGATTTTATTTTTGCATTTTAGAATGTCCCTTCAAAGTAATCATTAACCCCTTAATGACTAGCGACGTACCCTGTAAATTGCTGGCATTTCTATAGGGGTTGCTTCTTTTATAAGAAGACAATCCCTTAATGACCAGCGAAGTACACAGTACGCTGTGGTCGTTAAGGAGTTAAAAAAAAGAACTACATTACAAATATCCAGGAAATTCACAATCACAATAAAACTACAAATCTTTTTTTTTTTTCAGGTCTATTCTGCAACATTTTTAATATATTTATATATATTTGCTCGGTACTACGTTTCTTCTTTATATTTTTTAGAAAAGGTAAATAATAATGAAATATAATTAAAAATTAGCATAAAAACATTGGTAGACAGCTGAAACAATTTAGAAAACCATTGGGGAAACTACTAGCATTACATATAGCCGTACAGAACATTGCATCTATGGGTTGTTCTCTGTGCCAAGTCAGAAAAGCAGTGTGAGTAATGTGAAAAAGTACACTGAGCTGTTTAGGTTTAACAGAAGCATAGCTAATTACAGCAATGAAGAGCCTATGCATACCAGAGACTTGGAATGCTCTAATCTTCTACACCTGGACTCTTGCCAACAAGAATGATTTTATACTCGTGCTGGTTCCATCCACTCAGACATAGAGGCTATTTACAAACTTCAGAATTTTACTGGGAAAATAAAGCCAAAAATAAATCAATTGAGTATTTAGGCAGTACAAACATTCTGTAGTTTACGTTTGCTTACAGCTATAGTTCCCAGATCTGCAAGTGACTAAATGACAAGAACTTTTGAAAAAATATACTAAATGACCTTGGAGTTTCTTGTATAATTCTTCTATTGACAACATGCAAATTATAAACACTCTATTATGGTTTACGAGTCCGACATCAGCTTTCCAAGCCTGCTGAAGTGGTAAATGTTTATTCGAAGACAACTGGGCTCCAAAGTGACCCTTTTACTTGTCACACAGGATGTACATTAATAAAATGTACTTTTTGAACTGTTTATTTTTAGCATTTTGACTAATGCCTGTGATTGGAGAACATTCAACAGCAGCTTTTTATTTGTATTGCAGCAGTAACTCCCCTTGTTAACCAGCGCCACAAAAATCCAGCATGAAGTGCAGACTCATGGAAGGAAGTCCCTTAACACTTATGGATTAGTAGATAATAAAACATTACAAGTAGATTGCACTGGTAATTTTGCATTTTATATTAATTTAATTGCAAGAAAATAATGAATTTCATTTTCATAGTCAATGTGTATATCAACATTTACATACATATGCACATGTGAGTATGGAATGTATATGTATATAGACAAATAAACACAAGTTGTAAATCTAAGAACAAGCTTGGAATTATCAACTCTATAAACATGAATGTATAAATAGCTGTTTGAGCAACTTTTAAAGCTGTGGTATTCAAAAATCTCAGGTCATTTGTTTACTGGGCAAGCCAAATCATTAAAAGTTAGAAATTGTAGCATTTTATCTATCTATCTATCTATCTATCTATCTATCTATCTATCTATCTATCTATCTATCGATCTATTATCTATCTCTATCTATCTATCTATCTATCTATCTATCTATCTATCTATCTATCTATCTATCTATCTATCTATCATCTATCCTACCAGTTCTGATATACAAACATATATATATATATATATATATATATATATATATATATATAATATGTGTATACATATATATATATATATATATATATATATATATATAAATACATACATACATACATACATAATATACCTATTCATAAAAAAAGAGAATCAATCTGCTAGGAACGAACAACAGCTTAGTGGCTTACTCTATGACGAGGCCAAAACGAAGCCAAAACGATCATGGGGTCCATCCGATAAAAATCGTCGCCCGCAAAAGCCGGCGACGCCAATATTTACGCTGGTTTGGTATCACATATACGGCGTAACCTAGAAGTTACGCGCGTATATTTCTGCCGTCGCCCGTAGTTTTTTGGGCCATAGGCAGGTATACCAAACCAGCGCAGTTTGGTATCCAATATGCAGCGTAAGGACTTACGTGGCGAAAATGGAGAAAACTTACTCCATTTTCACCTCGCCACAAAAAGCAGCCGTAAGAAGCCTTACGCTGACTATTGGAGCCCTGTAACTCCCTAAACTGGCTGCTAAAATAAACCTAACACCTAACGCATGCGCAATGTCTATCTACCTGTCAACCGCGACCCCCCCCCCCCCGAAATCCCTAATAAAGTTATTAACCCCTAAACCGCCGCTCCCGGACCCCGCCGCCATCTACATAAACTAACCCCCTACTGTGAGCCCCTAAAACCGCCGCCATCTACCTTATCTATCCCCTAATTAGAACCCCTTACACCGCTGTCATCTACCTTATCTATCCCCTAATCTGACCCCTTACACCGCCGCCACCTATATAAAAATTATTAACCCCTAATCTAATCCCCCTATACCGCCGCCAGCTATATTAATATTATTAACCCCTAATGTAAGCCCCTTACACCGCCGCCATCTCTATTAAAATGATTAACCCCTAATTTAATCTACCTACCCCGCCGCCAGCTATATTATCTGTTCCGATCAGCCAATAGAATGCGAGCTCAATCTGATTGGCTGATTGGATCAGCCAATCGGATTGAACTTGAATCTGATTGGCTGATTCAATCAGCCAATCAGATTTTTCTAACTTAATTCCGATTGGCTGATAGAATCCTATCAGCCAATCGGAATTCGGCGGACGCCATCTTGGATGACGTCATTTAAAGGTACCTCATTCGTCGTTCAGTCGTCGGCCGGGATGGATGCTCCGCGGCGGCGGAGCGAAGAAAGAAGATTGAAGATGCCGCCAGAAGAATGAAGACTTTGCTGCCGCTTGGAGGAAGACGTCGCTGGACGAAGAATTCTTCTTTGCCGCTTGGAGGAAGACATCGCCGGAGGAAGAATTCTTCTTTGCCGCTTGGAGGAAGACATCGCCCGGATCGGATCAGGAGTTCGGCCCGGTGTGGTGAAGACAAGGTAGGGAGATCTTCAGTGGGGGTAGTGTTAGGCTTTTTTAAGGGGGGTTTGGGTGGTTTTAGAATAGGGGTATGTGGGTGGTGGGTTGTAATGGGGGGGGTATTGTATTTGTATGCAAAAGAGCTGAATTCTTTGGGGCATGCCCCACAAAAGGCCCTTTTAAGGGCTGGTAAGGTAAAGAGCTTTGAAATTTTTTAAATTTAGAATAGGGCAGGGAATTTTTTTTATTTTGGGGGTTTATTATTTTATTAGGGGGCTTAGAATAGGTGTAATTAGCTTAAAAATCTTGTAATCTTTTTTTTATTTTTTGTAATTTAGTGTTTGTTTGTTTTTTGTAATTTAGTTTAGTTAATTTAATTGTATTTTTAGATAGATGTTTGTAGTTTATTTAATTTATTGATAGTGTAGGTGTATTTGTAACTTAGGTTAGGATTTATTTTACAGGTAATTGGGTAATTATTTTAACTAGGTAGATATTAAATAGTTAATAACTATTTAATAGCTATTATACCTAGTTAAAATAATTAACAATTTACCTGTAAAATAAATATTAACCCTAACATAGCTACAATGTAATTATTAATTATATTGTAGCTATCTTAGGGTTTCTTTTATAGGTAAGTATTTAGATTTAAATAGGAATATTTTAGTTTATAAATGAATTAGATTAATTTAATATAAATTTAGTTAGGGGTGTTAGGGTTAGATAGAGTTAATATAGTTAATATAAATACTATAGTAACTATATTAACTATATTAACCCTAATATAATTAGGGTTAATATAGTTAATATATATAATGTAATACCTATATTAACTATAATATACTTAGGGTTAATATAGATAATATAGCTGGCGGCCGGGTAGGTAGATTAAATTAGGGTTTAATCATTTTAATAGAGATGGCGGCGGTGTAAGGGGCTTACATTAGGGGGTTATAGATATAATATAGCTGGCGGCGGGGTACGGGAGCGACGGTTTAGGGGTTAATAACTTTATTAGGTTGCGGCGGGGTACGGGAGCGGCGGTTTAGGGGTTAATAGCTTTTTTATTGTTAGGATAGTGAGGGGGGATAGCGGATAGAGGGTTAGACGTGTCGGGCTATGTTAGGGAGGCGTGTTAGACGTGTCGGGCTATGTTAGGGAGGCGTGTTAGACAGTGCGGGTGATTTAGACTTTAGTCAGGTTTTATAGGCGCCGGCAGTTTCTAACGTGGCGCAAGTCACTGGCGACTCCAAAAATCTGTACTTACGCAGATTTCTGGACATCGCTGGTTTGTGAGACTTGCGCCACTTTAGCAAGTGACGGCGCCGCATATTGGATGGCTCGAGTTGCGAGCTGAAACTGCGGGCGACGTGGGTTCCCTCGCTTGCGCCGCAAACTGCGATCTATATCGGATCGCGCCCCATCTGGGGTTGCCATATTCCATGTTCAGAGGAGAATTGCCTGGTATTTCAGGGCTGACCTTGTTAGGTGAGAACCAGCTGATATACTTCAGTAAAGTTCTCCTCTGTAAAAAGCACAATTGGGCTAAAAGAAGCTACTCCCAGGTTGTAACCAGGCCATAGAACAGGCCTCTGAGCTGTTGTTCATTCCTGGCAGATTGCTTTTCTTTCTGTATGTAATATTTTACATATTGCTAGTGCCACACAAGTAAAGCTATTTGCAGTAGAGTATGAAATTTGGTTTGAACTAGTAATTTTTTTCTTTACAAACTGCAATTTCTTTATCTTATAGTTATAGATTTTTATGTATGTGTATACAATATATATATATATATATATATATATATATATATATTATATTACATATATGATGTAATGTACAAAAAACAATACGGTAGCAGTTATAGTATATTTTGGCGTATGTCATCAGTTTGTGCAGATTTTATTTTGCTGATATATTGATGCTTGGTATTAGGTATATTAGGGCAGGTCTAATGGTCTGAATAAGAGTTAGAGTTAGAATTGCAGAGGTTAAAGGGAAGGAATCTAATGCTGCCCCTTGCAGACCCTGCTGCTGTAAATATGCAACATTTGTAAAGTAAATCATTCTGATTAGGAATTGTACATTCACGTGGAAAGAAATCATTTTGATGTGGGGCTTTTGGGAGCTATTTTAAAGTTCTATGATTCAGACCTCTGGGTAATTTAAAAAATATCCCCCTATCGCCCCCAAAATTAAAGGGACAGGAAACACCAAATTTTTTTTAATTATTTGGATAGAAAATACAATTTTAAACAACTGTCCAATTTACTTCTATTATCAAATTTGCTTTATTCTCTTGTTATCCTTTACTAAAGGAACAGCATGGCAGCTAGATGAACCCATCTAGTTAGCCAATCACAAGAGACAAATGTGTGCAGGCAACAATCAGCAGCTAAGTGATACAAAGAGAACAAAGCACATTTAAAATGTCTTAAAATTACATGCGCAATCTGAATCATGCTTGTTTAATTTTTTGACTTTCCTATCCCTTTAAGTGCAGTGTTGTTTTTATAAGTTAAAAAGAGTAGCATTTTTATTTTTTAAAATAATAACTGCTTGAAGCAGTTCTTAGGGCTTAAAGTGGCGGGTCTGGGGTGTTCGAAAAAAAAAAAAAAAAAACGGCACTGAAAAGTGCCTTTACATTGCGGTCTATGGTCTATGGGGACTGTGTGTTCTCTAAAAATATATATGTATATGCTTATATATGTATATACACTCATATAAGCACATAAATACAGTATATATGTATCTGCTTATATACATATATATTTATGTGTTATTATTATTATTATCGGTTATTTGTAGAGCGCCAACAGATTCTGCAGCGCTATAAACAAAGGGGAGTACAACAGTATAATTAAAGGGATCAAATGGGTAGAGGGCCCTGCCAGGAGTTGCACTGTTGTATTCCACTCTTAAGAGGGTGATCTACAAACAGCTGGACTCTTAGGCTTACATGCTAAAGGGGTTCAGGGGATAGCAATGGAGGAGTGGAACTGGTATAAAGTAAGGTTAGCATAGGTTGTATGCATCCTTGAACAGTAGAGTCTTTAGGGAGCGCTTGAAGCTTTCAAAACTAGGGGAGAGTCTTGTGGGGCAAGGCAGAGAGTTCCACAAGATGGGAGCCAGTCTGGAGAAGTCCTGTAGACGGGAATGCGATGAGGTAACCAGAGAGGAGGAGAGTAGGAGGTCATGAGCAGAGCGAAGGGGACGGGAGGGAGAGTATCTGGAGACAAGGTCTGAGATATAGGGGGGAGCAGTGCAGTTGAGGGCTTTGTATGTCAGAGTGAGAATTTTGTGTTTGATCCTAGAGGCAAGAGGAAGTCAGTGAAGGGATTGGCAGAGAGGAGCTGCAGATGAAGAGCGGCGTGTAAGGAAGATGAGTCTGGCAGAGGCGTTCATTATGGATTGTAAGGGAGCTAGGCGGCAGGTAGGGAGACCAGAGAGGACAGAGTTGTAGTAATCAAGACGGAAAAGAATGAGAGAGTGGATTAAAATCTTAGTTGTGTCTTGTGTAAGGAAGTGTCTAGTTTTGGAGATGTTTTAAGGTGGAAGCGGCAGGCTTTAGCCAAGGACTGTATGTGAGGAGTGAAGGAAAGATCTGAGTCAAATGTGACCCCGAGACATCGGGCTTGTGGGGTAGGGGTAATGATGGAGTTGTCGACAGTTATAGAGATATTGGGGGTGGAGATTTTGGAAGAAGGGGGGAAAATGAGGAGCTCAGTTTTGGAGAGATTTAGCTTGAGGTAGTGGGAGGACATCCAGGAAGAGATGTGAGAAAGACAGTTAGTGACACGGGTTAGCAAGGAAGGAGATAGGTCTGGTGCAGAGAAGTAGATTTGGGTGTCATTGGCATACAAATGATATTGGAAACCGTGGGACTTAATTAGGGAGCCTAGTGATGATATATAGATTGAGAAGAGAAGGGGACCGAGGACAGAGCCTTGCGGTACTCCGACAGAAAGTGGTGATGGGCCAGAGGAGGCCCCAGAGAAGGCTACACTGAAGGTACGGTTTGATAGGTAAGAAGAGAGCCACGAAGGGGCTGTGTCACAGATGCCAAAGGATTGGAGGGTTTGGAGCAAAAGAGGGTGGTCAACAGTGTCAATGACTGCGGACAGATCAAGGAGGATAAGCAGAGAGAAGTGTCCTTTTGATTTTGCCGTAAGTAGGTCGTTGGTGACCTTAACAATAGCTGTCTCTGTGGTGTGATAGGGACGAAATCCAGATTGCAGCGGGTCAAGAAGGGAGTTTAACGTAAGGAAATGGGATAGGCGTGCATATACTAGTTTTTCGAGAAACTTTGAAGCAAGAGGGAGGAGGGAAATAGGGCGGTAGTTGGATGAGGAGGTAGGATCAAGGGAAGGTTTTTTGAGGATGGGTGTGACCATTGCATGTTTCATTGATGAGGGAAATGTACCAGTGCTGAGGGAGAGGTTGAAAATGTGTGTTAGTATAGGGGTAAGGGTAGCAGAGAGGGAGGGGAGTAGATGTGAGGGGATAGGGTCAAGGGGACAGGTAGTGAGGTGAGAGCGCAGTATAAGTGCCGAAACTTCTTCCTCAGTGTTAATATGTATATAACAAAACAAAAAAAATAAATAAAAAATAATAATAATAATAAAAAAAAAAAAAAAAAAACGGCACTGAAAAGTGCCTTTACATTGCGGTCTATGGTCTATGTATCTGCTTATATATGTATATACACTCATATAAGCACATAAATACAGTATATATGTATTTGCTGATATACATATATATTTATGTGTTAATATGTATATAACAAAACAAAAAATAAAAAATAATAAAACAAAAAATAAAATTGTGGTGCTACACAATGATCAATTGCATAGAACAACAGTGCTAGCAGTCCCAGAGAATAATATGAACCATAGTTGCAACAAGAAAAGGATTGAATATAATAATGTATCAATCAAAGAAGGACCAAGGCTGCACAGTGTTCAACTTGCTTTATTACTAAAAATACACGGAATGACTCCCAAGAGTGTGACGTCTATGCTCCACCCAAATCCCAACAAAACAAAACCCACAACTAAAAACAAGAAGAGCCTAGAGAAGATAAATAACCAGAACTCCTAACTATGATACTGCAGTATGCTAATATAGTACTATATAGAATTGCCCATACAGGCACAATTTATAACTAGATGGCACACATAGTATCAAAATCTCAAGTAACCGGTTACTGTTGTGAAATGTAGCAAGCGGGGCCCCAGTGAAAACTCACAAGATGTAACTGGATATCTGTGAATAATAATGTCTGCAGAGACACTGGTGACGTAGAGCCTGGAGCAGGTGAATCAAACAGACCGCCAAACTTTCTCAAGATCTCCTCCTCTTTGATTGATACATTATTATATTCAATCCTTTTCTTGTCGCAACTATGGTTCATATTAATATGTATATTACACATATATAAGCACATACATACAGTATTTATGTATCTGCTTATATACATATATATTTATGTGTTAATATGTATATACACTCATATAAGCACATAAATACAGTATATATGTATCTGCTTATATACATATATATTTATGTGTTAATATGTATATACATATATATAAGCACATACATACAGTATATATGTATCTGCTTATATACATATATATTTATGTGTTAATATGTATATACACTCATATAAGCACATAAATACAGTATATATGTATCTGCTTATATACATATATATTTATGTGTTAATATGTATATACACATATATAAGCACATAAATACAGTATATACGTATCTGCTTATATACATATATATTTATGTGTTAATATGTATATACACTCATATAAGCACATAAATACAGTATATATGTATCTGCTTATATACATATATATTTATGTGTTAATATGTATATACACTCATATAAGCACATAAATACAGTATTTATGTATCTGCTTATATACATATATATTTATGTGTTAATATGTATATACACACATATAAGCACATAAATACAGTATTTATGTATCTGCTTATATACATATATATTTATGTGTTAATATGTATATACACTCATATAAGCACATACATACAGTATATATGTATCTGCTTATATACATATATATGTATGTGTTAATATGTATATACACTCATACAGCACATAAATACAGTATATATGTATCTGCTTATATACATATATATTTATGTGTTAATATGTATATACACTCATATAAGCACATAAATACAGTATATATGTATCTGCTTATATACATATATATTTATGTGTTAATATGTATATACACATATATAAGCACATAAATACAGTATATATGTATCTGCTTATATACATATATATTTATGTGTTAATATGTATATACACTCATATAAGCACATAAATACAGTATATATGTATCTGCTTATATACATATATATTTATGTGTTAATATGTATATACACTCACTCATATAAGCACATAAATACAGTATATATGTATCTGCTTTATACATATATATTTATGTGTTAATATGTATATACACACATATAAGCACATAAATATACTGTATATATTCATAAACATATATATTTAAATACACAAATTAAACCCCTTCGCTGTGCTAGGTTCTCATCCGTGTCTCACAGCATGAGAACGAGGCTCTCATTGGAGCCTATGGCAGGGCTCTCGCATTGTCCTCATGTGCTGCGCTCAACTTGTAATACCAGTGCACATTTGCGTGCGCTGGTATTACTGAATGGAGCACAAATATCACACTTGTGCGCTCCACTCGTAATCTGGCCCAATAAGGGAATATGAAGAGAGAAAAATATGCTATAAACCAACAAAACAAACCATTCATTGGATGTTTTTAAAAAATATTTATTTATTACACCAGATTGTAATGTCAACAAATATAAATACAAATATGTGAGAGGGACATTTTATGTTCTCAGATAAATATATATGCTCAGAGCAGCACTGTTATAATAAAACAATGTACGATTTTATTCTAACATTAACAAATATAAAATATAATAGCACATATGTCTTAGGAGACCATCCTTATTCAGATACAAATAGTATCATTTTGGGTTGCATTTTGACAGTTTGTTTTAAAGTGAATGTCAATTTTGATGCTAAAATGCCCGGTTTTTAAAAATTTGATTAAAAAACAGGGGCACTTTAATTCATCAAAATTTACATTTCACTCCTGTTGTGAAAAAAAAATTACCTTTTAAACTTGACAGCAGCTCCAGCTTCCTCCGGTCATTGCAAGACATTTCTGACGTCAAAAATGATGTCTGATTTAACTCCGTGATTGGAGGAAGCCGGATTCCTCATTTTAGACCCAGGAAGAGGCTTTGCGACGGGTGGAGGAAGCTGGAGCGGCTTTCAAGTTTAAAAGGTAAGTTTTTTTTTCACAACAGGAGTGAAATATAAATTTTGATGAATTAAAGTGTCCCTGTTTTTAATCGAATTTTTAAAAAACGGGCACTTTAGCATCAAAATTGACAATTTAATCTAATTTGGTTTACACAGTATCCAGTGCAAACATTGCTAATTAATGTTACAAATGTTAGATTTGCCAATAAAGTTTGGGGTTCAAAGAAATGATTTTAATTATTTCAGAATCTTCTATTGGTGAGACTAAAATATTTGATTTACAAAGCACTTTTTATTTAAATGCCTCGTTCTTGCCACAAAACAGGCAGAGCTTTCAAAATACAGTTTTATAGGAGGTGGTGCAGGAAAATATCTGCAAGAGGAGACGTTTTGTGTGTTATATAGATGGTGGGAGTTAAAGTATAATGAATTCTTTTAAAGTTTACTAATAATTTGATGAAAATAGCTATTTATTCATATTCCCACGTTGAAGATAAAACATAATGGATACAGGGAATTTACAAAAGGTGTTTTTCAAATTAATGACAGCTGTGTGGTAGATATTTTGCTAAATAAGCCTTTTACCTTAAATAGCTTGTCAAAACATATTAAAAAACATGCCAAACCTAGCACAAGATAATTATATTTAGATGATTGTACAAAAACCCTGTAAAACATGCATTTTACTTATGAAGTTCAAAAGGTGACAGAAATAAAAAATGTGTGTACATCTTATTGAATTTAAATGTAAAGTACAATGCTTCTTAAAGGGACACTTTATTATTGTGCACTTTCTTTCATATATAGTTAAAGCCAACTCCAGAGCTTCAGTGCACTACATGCAATAAACACATCTGGTGAGCCAATGACAATAGGTATATTTGTGTAGTCACCAATCGCCAGCTCGCCACCAGAAGTGTATTGTTGTGTTTGAGCCTATTTAGGTATGCTTTTCACCAACAGGTACAAAGAGAACAAAATAAATTTGATGACAGAAGTATATTGAAAAGTATCTTCAATTGTGTGCTCTAATAATCATAATAAAAATAATAACAACAATAATAATATGTTACATAGCACTTTTCAAGTATGAGGTCTTGAGTCTTTATTTAAATATGTCCAGGGAAGGGGCTTCTTTCACAGTGCTGGGAAGAATGTTCCATAAAAATGGAGCGGTATAGCTAAAAGCTTGAACACCACATTTTTGGTAAATTCATAGCACATTTAGCCCCAGGGCACATGCTGATTTAAAAAATGCAAGATAGGGCATAGGGCAGCAGTACTTATTTGAGATAGTTTGGTCCCTGTGCAAAGCTATGCAAGATAGCAGGTCTAGCTTCAATTGTATGGGTCTTTTAATTGGCAAGGAGTGGAGGATGGGTGTCACATGACAGAATGTTGACTGGTCAGTTAGCAGGCTTGCTGCAGCATTTTGTACCAACTGAAAGTGATAGAGTTGTTTTTCAGGGAGACTGTAATAAAATGCATTGCAATAATCCAAACACAATTTCACCAAAGTATATATGATTGTGGTAAGATCCTCTGAAGTAATCAGGTGCTTCATTTTGGCTATATTCTTGAAATGAAAGAATAAGTATTGGACTGTGGCTGATATATGAAGTTACAGGGAAAGTTCACTGTCAAGCATAACGTTTTGATCATCCACATTATAAACCAATTAGGTGATCTTGCAGCTTAGTTTATATCATGCACATTCTGCCCATTGCAAGCACTTCTGATTTGTTGTGTGTATGTATGTGTAAGTGTCTTTGTTGTGTGCTGGGCCGCCATTAGAAATTTTGGGGCCCCTTACTTAACCATTGATCAGTGCCCCCCCCCCCTTTGACATGTGCAATTTTTGACCAAGTGACTAAAACGTATATGCACTTTATTCTTAAGTGCAGTCAAACTTGGAAATGTTGTAAAGGTAGTAACACACAACCACAGAAACACACAGACACATAAGGATTCACATATAGACACTCTAGCAGACAAGCAAAGAAACACACAAACAATCTCAGACACCCCCACAGACACTCAGCACTTGTTTACATTGACCTGACAAGTAATGAGGTAGACTACAGATTTGTCAAAAGAGGAGATTTACAAGACAAAATATGGAATTCTGATTATCTTTTTGTCAAGGACGATGCCAACTAAATGATGACAACAGCATACAGTGGCTGAAAGGAAGGGCCCTGAACTGCCTAAACAATAATTTAAAGGTTAAGTTGTGGATTGGTGACTTCCAGAAAGGTCTCATTAGTCTCAAAGTCTGTAGAAATATGTGAATAATCAGTAGTAAGGTGAAAATGTCCTAAAAAGGAACAGACAATGGACACACACACAAACTTGCACATACACCCAAGGAAACACCCACAGAGACAGCCTCAGAAAATACACAGACACAGGGCCGGCCCTAGCCATTGCGGGGCCCAAGGCAGGATCACAAAATGTGGCCCCCTTTATCCCTACTTCCAACCCTGCCCCAATCCCCGCCCCCAAATCCATGCAAAATCTCCACCCCCAACCACGCCCAATCTCCAACCCCAACCCCGCCCAATCTCCGCCCCCACCCCCACCGTTTTTACAAATAAAAAAAAAAGGGAGAAAAATCATTTACGGTAATGCACAACATTTTAAATAAAAAAACATAAATCCACTAAAGTGGAACACTATAACATTATATATATTGCAATATACCATTTGTACTATTGGAACAACGGTTTATGTATATAATGAAGAATTATGCTGACAATTAGGGACAGTTGAGTTGAACTGGGCCTTATTTTTATGTGTTTTCTTATGATAACAAGAACATTACAGAGATGCCAGGGCCGCCCTAGCAAGTGGAGGTCCCTAGGCAGAATGACAGCGCTTAAAAGAAATGGGCCAATGCACTGTACCACACAGATATAACACACACAGAGATACTTATATACACATACATCCACACACTCAGACACATACACAGGTACACAGATATACATACACAGGTGTAAACACACACACACAGATATACATACACAGGTGTAAACACACACACAGATACACAGATATACAGTACATACACAGGTGTAAACACACAGGTACACAGATATACATACACAGGTGTAAACACACACAGACAGACAGCCCCCCCCCCACACAGATATACATACACAGGTGTAAACACACAGGTACACAGATATACATACCCAGGTGTAAACACACACACAGACAGCCCCCCCCCCCACAGATATACATACACAGGTGTAAACACACACACAAAAACACAGGTACACAAATATACTGTACATACACAGATGCAGTGGCGTATTTAGGTTTTGTGCTGTCCTAGGCACTCAAAATTCTGCTGCCAAAAATGATACGCCCCTGCACAGGTGTAAACACACACACACAGGTACACAGATATACATACACAGGTGTAAACACACACACACACACACACACAGACAGCCCCCCCCCCACACACACAGACTGCACACACAGACAGCCCCCCTCACCCACACACACACACACACACACACACACACAGACAGACAGCCCACACACACACACACACACACACAGACAGACAGCCCCCACACACACACAGATAGCCCAGACACAGAAAGCCCACACACAGACAGCCCACACACAAACAGCCCCCCTCCACACACACAGACAGCCCACACACACACACATACAGACAGCCCCCCCCCCCACACACACAGACAGCCCCCACACACACACAGACATCCCACACACAGAGACATCCCACACACAGACAGACAGCCCCCCCACACAAACACAGACAGCCCACCTACACACACACAGTCCCCCCCCCACACACACAGGCAGCCCCCCCACACACACAGACAGCCCACACACACACACGCACAGACAGCCCACACACACACACACACACACACACAGACAGCCCACACACACACAGACAGCCCCCCACACACAGCCCACACACACACAAACAGATAGCCCCCCCACACACAAACAGATAGCCCACACACTTTTACTTTCTTACATACACACTTAAACTCTATTTCACATACACACAATGCATTTTAGTGGTGGACACAGTTTAGTCAAGGTCTAATTGTCAAATTGAGATTGATAAGTATATAAAAGTAAATTTAATTTATCACAACAGTGGGATGTATTATTTTTGGATGTCACAGAAATCAAAGCACTTGCCATGCCACAAATTAATGGTCCATGACACAAATGTATCACAAATAAATACTTTAATACTATAACCTTAGTCTTTGTGCTCCTCTTAACTTGTCTCTCCAAATTACCTTATACAAATTTACTTGAAGATGATATTGCCAAGATGACATCACAGAGTGCATACTTGTATTACCCACCTTCTAATTTTACATATGTGTATGAATGTGTATGTGTGTGTATACACACACACACACACACACACACACACACACACATATATATATATATATATATATATATATGTGTGTACTGCAGATGTGTTATAAAAAATAAACATCATGTATTTAGCACTACTATGTCACTATCTGCTGCAGAAGGTACAATACTCTCTCTAGTGCGATGCTCACTACTTGTATATAACACTGCTATGTCACTATCTGCTGCAGAAGGTACAATACTCTCTCCAGTGTAATGCTCACTACTTGTATTTAGCACTGCTATGTTACTATTTGCTTCACAATGTATTGATCCTCAAAATAATGAATAAAAAACCTTATATAATGCAAAAAATGTGTCAGTGGTGGTAGTCCAAATCCTTGTGAAGTGACCAAATCCAAATGTCAAAAAAAGCCAAATATATCAAATGTTATCTCCAAAAATATCCAAAAGTGGATGTGAGTTTAAAATGTGTTTGCAAACTTCAAAAAATCCAAAAAATAGAAATACAAAATTATGAATAATATGAAAAAAAATAAGAAAAAGTAAGAAAAAATAAACTATATGGTGCTCCTAATTGGGTGAGTTCTAGTGGAAAATGTGATCCTAAAGCTGGTGATAATAATCCAAAGCTCTTGTTTAATCAAAAATAGGTAAAATTTGCCCAGTCAAATCCCGTGGGATAAAAAACAGAACATAGTGCAATACTGCTAAATAATAACCAAAATTAAGTTGAAATGAGGCTTACCATAAATAGCCAATGCGTTTCGGCCCTTCCTTAGGCCTTTATCAAGACTGTACAGTCTATATATTTTGAGGATCAATATGTAACCATCAAACACATAATCTTGGACTAAGATACAATTCTATATATGTATATAGATTCAACATACGACAGGATATATTGTATTTAGTCAAGACCCGACTGAATTTAAATTTTACTCATCCATTTGTTTTATTGTGTTTTAAACTTGTCCTACCTAGATAGGTATATATCACATTGATCCATGATTGATTTTATGTTTAGCGACTAATATCATTTTAAATTGTTATAATTGTTTTATTGTATAATAAATATTTTAGTGCACATATACATCCATTGTATCCTTTGCCCACCCTGAGGCGCTTCCTAGATCTTTCATTCCTTAATGCACAATGTACAATACTCTCTCCAGTGTGGTGCTCACCACATGTATTTAGCACTGCTATGTCACTATCTGCTGCACAAGGTATAATACTCTCTCCAAACTATTAAAAAAAGTCCAATAGGCAAACAGGATTTTCCACAATTTAACCATATAGCTTGCCTGCATTTACAATTGGTGCTGGACAGAAGAATATAAAATTTCCTTCAGGAACAAAATAAAAATATCTTGCAGCCCAGGCTGTGCCCAATTAGATTGGTTTTTTTTAAATGCGATTTAAGCCAACTACACAATATAATTGAAAGGTCATCATCATCTTCACTTCTTTAGCAGCCTCAATAACAAGTTACACTTTTAATTGTCAAATAAATTAAAATGGCCGCCCAGGCCAGCCCCTGACTACTCTACTCGTGTGTGAGCTCGCCTCTGTCCTTCTCCTCCTGCTCCTCCGCTCCCTGTAGGTTCCTTCCACAGTAGTCCCAACCAGTGTCCCCTCAGGCTCTCCCCAGTATGACTGACTGAGTACTGACTACAGTACTGTACTGACCCTGACCTGACCCATTACCCATCTGGCCTGACATCTCCCACAGCCAGCCCATAGGGACCAGCTGGCACCACCACCACTCCACGACACTGTGAACTCAGGAAAAAGTGAATTACTTACAACTCAAGAGAGTTAGTAGCACTAGCTTCTGAGTCCTGCTGCCTCCCTCCCTCCCAGTGCTCAAAGCCTCCCACAGTAGACTTTCTTGTGTGACCGGTCTCCCCCACCCCACACTACACGCTACTGGGCCACAGGGCCAGGCAGGGCTCCTCACCTGGCTCCACTACGTCTGTGACGGTCTGCTGCCTGTTGCACACTGACTAAACTTAAGTCGGAGCAGTCATGCTCCACCCTCCGTTACTGTGCTCCGCCTCCTCCCCTGACTATCTCAGTGACAGCACCGAATGATTGGAGAATAAAAGTTTATATCCCCCAATCATTCAGATGCTGTCACCTGGCTGTGCCTGCCGTGTGTGTGCTCACTACCACTGCCTGCCCTCCCTCCACTGCCTGAAAAAATAAGAAAAAATAATTGCGCCAACAGAAAACACACAAAGACACACACACTCACACATAGAGACACCCACAGAAAACACACAAATACATACATACATACCCTCACAAAGACATCCACAGAAAGTGCACAAAGACAGACACATGAACCCTCACAGAGATCCACAGAAAAAAATACATACACCCTCATAGAGACACCAACAAAAGCACAAAGATAAACAAACACCCACAGAAACACTCACAGGAGGTAACATTTCTACACATTGCCATCCCCAAAATCAACAGTGTGTGACATGCACGATAAAAAAAATAGCTGAAATTAAGAGATCACTTTTTAAAGAATCATATTTGTAAATGTGCAAACAAAAATACTTCTGTGAATTCAAAATTGTACATTATTAATCTGTCAGAATGGGTAGATGAAGAAAAGTACTTTTGAAAGGTTGACATTGGTTAGGTCCCCCCCACCCCCATTTTCCCCAACCAAGAGCACCACTTCAAATCTGGTGTACAAATGTTCCCATCTGTCAGCTGTTCTTATGAATATTGAAAATGCTGTACTCTATATGGTCTTTGTGGAACAATAAGCTGTGGCACTAAGTCTCATACCATTAAATCTAATTAAATGCAGGATTTAGGCTTGTTTGTATGTATTTCAAAATTAAGTCAGCTGTAGTGTAAACTGAACAGTGTTAAGTTAACCTGTCTCATTTCAAACACTGATCAATCTTAACCTGAGAGTATAACATTTTATGCACTTGTAAACATCTTAGATTAAATGCTTCCTGGCATCTGGAATATCCTTGCATAAAGGGGCAGTAAACTGGAATGTAATTTATATATATATATATATATATATATATATATATATATATAAATAAAAAAATCCTATGTGACAAAAGGGCACCTACCATTTGTGTATTGCGGAGAAAACATTTCTGCATGGTTTTAAATATAGAATTTCTACAGCATTGCCAAATAATCATAAATACACTGCTGCATATTGCTAAAAAAAATTGTTTTTATGGACCCCTAGCCCCACCACACAACTACCACACTGAAGCAGCGTTAACAGGTCCTAACGCTGCTTTTTTACGCCCGCTGCTGTTATGAGTCTTGCAGGTTTAGGTGTACCGCACACTTTTTTGGCCTTACCGCAAACCAACTTACGTAAATTTCGTAAAGGCTTTTTTTCTATGGGACTTCCATAGTGCCGGTATTACGAGTTTGTCCTGGGAGGCCAAAAAGTGAGCGGTACACCCTCTACCGCCAAGATTCCTAACGCATTTTAAAGTCAGTAGTTATGAGTTTTACGCTACAAAACTGCAGCATAAAACTCATAACTAAAGTGCTAAAAAGTACACTAACACGCATAAACTACCTATTAACCCCTAAACTGAGGCCCTCCCGCATCGCAAACACTAAAATAAAATTATTAACCCCTAATCTGCCACTCTCGACATTGCTGCCACTATAATAAACATATTTACCCCTAAACTGCCACACTCCCGCCTCACAACCACTAGTTAAATATTATTAACCCCTAATCTGCTGTCCCTAACATCGCCGCCACCTACATTATACTTATTAACCTCTAATCTACCGCCCCCAACATAGCCGCCACTATTCTAAATTTATTAACCCTTTAAACCTAAGTCTAACCCTAACACCCCCTAACTTAAATATAATTTAAATAAATCTAAATAAAATTAATATCATTAACTAAATTATTCCTATTTAAAACTATATACTTACCTATAAAATAAACCCTAGGCTAGCTACAATATAACTAATAGTTACATTGTATCTAGCTCAGGGTTTATTTTTATTTTACAGGCAAGTTTGTACTTATTTTAACTAGGTAGAATAGCTACTAAATAGTTATTAACTATTTAATAACCACCTAGCTAAAATAAATACAAATTTGCCTGTAAAATAAAACCTAACCTAAGTTACACTAACACATAACACTATACTACTACAATTAAATAACTTACCCAAATTAAATACAATTAAATAAATTAAATACAATTAGCTAAATTACAAAAAAGCTAACACTAAATTACAGAAAAACAAAAACAAATTACAAGATATTTAAACTAATTACACCTAATCTAAGAGCCCTATCAAAATAAAAATGCCCTCCAAAATAAAAAAAACCCTAGCCTAAATGAAACTATCAATAGCCCTTAAAAGGGCCTTTTGCGGGGCATTGCCCCAAAGAAATCAGCTCTTTTACCTGAAAAAGAAATACAAACAACCACCCCCAACAGTAAAACCCACCACCCACACAACCAACACACCAAATAAAACCCTAACTAAAAAAAACTAAGCTCCCCATTGTCCTGAAAAGGGCATATGGATGGGCATTGCCCTTAAAAGGGCATTTATCTCTATTGCTGCCCAAAGCCCTAACCTAAAAATAAAACCCACCCAATACACCCTCATAAAATCCTAACACTAACCCCCGAAGATTCACTTACCGGGAGAAGTCTTCATCCAAGCGGCAAGATATCCTCATGAAGCCGACAGAAGTGGTCCTCCAGACGGGCAGAAGTGGTCCTCCAGACGGGCATAAGTCTTCATCCAGACGGCATCTTCTATCTTCATCCTTCCGATGCGGAGTGACTCCATCTTCAAGATATCCGGCGCGGAGCATCCTCTTCAATCGACGGCTTCTTAGGAATGAATGTTTCTTTAAGTGACGTCATCCAAGATGGCGTCCCTTAGATTCCGATTGGCCATCAGCCAATTGGAATTAAGGTAGAAAAAAGGTGGAAAAATCCTATTGGCTTATGCGATCAGCCAATAGGATTGAGCTGGCATTCTATTTACTGTTCCAATCAGCCAATAGCATGCAAGCTCAATCTTACTGGCTGATTGGATAACCCAATAGGATTGAAGTTCAATCCTATTGGCTGATTGCATCAGCCAATAGGATTTTTTCTACCTTAATTCCGATTAAGGTATTTAGTTTTAAATAGGAATAATTTAGTTAATGATAGTAATTTTATTTGGATTTATTTAAATTATATTTGTTAGGGGGGTTTAGGGTTAGACTTAGGTTTAGGGGGTTAATAAATTTAGAATAGTGGCGGTGACGTTGGGGGCAGCAGATTAGGGGTTAATAAATGTAGATAGGTTGCGGCGACATTGGATTAGGGAGATTAGGGGTTAATAAATATAATGTAGGTGTCAGCGATGTTGGGGGCAGCAGATTATGGGTTCCTAAGTATAATGTAGGTGACGGCGATGGCCGTAGCGGCAGATTAGGGGTTAATAAGTATAATGTAGGTGTCAGCGATGATGGGGGTGGCAGATTAGGGGTTAATAAGTGTAACATTAGGGTTGTTTAGACTCAGGGTTTATGTTAGGGTGTTAGGTGTAAACATAAAATGTGTTTCCCCATAGGAATCAATGGGGCTGCGTTACAGAGTTTTACGCTGCTTTAGTGCAGGTGTTAGACTTTTTCTCAGCTCTCCCCATTGATGTCTATGGGGAAATCGTGCACGAGCAGGTACAACCAGCTCACCGCTGACTTAAGCAGCGCTGGTTTATAAGCAGGCAGTGTGGAGCGCAATTTTGCTCTAGCTCACTTCTTACCTGTTAACGCCGGGTTGATAAAAACCCGTAATACCAGTGCTGCAGGAAAGTGAGCGGTGAGAAAAAACTGCAAGTTAGCAACGCACCCCTGTTAACGCAAAACTCATAATCTAGGCAATAGCACTTAGAATCAACTTTTTAAAATGTGGGGTGTGTGCCATATTATTTTTTTTAAATTACCACTGAACAATTTTGTGTTTTATTTTTTTTTGGAGGGGGGGTTTGCAAAATAATTTTTCACCCAGGTGGCAAGTAATGTTGTTGACTCATCCTGATGTTGCTAAAGGCTTGGGATAAATATGAGTCTGCCCTGAAGATACTGAAATCCTTCAGATTAGATAAAGATATTTATCACAATGGACGGGCCCTCATTCACAGAGTGTTTTCTTCTTACTATTTTATGTCAAGCCTTGTAGGGGAGGAAACATTTTTTGGTTACATTGGGATTTCATAAGGTTATCATAAAAGAAACTGTTTGCTGTATGGTAGAGTAATTAATTTGTTTGTTTTTTGTATAATTATGATGTCTGTGCTTGGTCCCCCAATAGGATTTGTACAAATATGAAACTATTACAGATGACACAGGTTGCATTTTTTTGTTGTTGATATATTTATTTTGTAATTTTTTTAAGTTATGTATTTAAGGGAAGAGACTGGTCATGGAACACCTTTGTGAATTGGGGGAGTGTCTGTAAACAATGGTTTACTATTGGTTGTATTATACCATTTACTGACACAGACTGTGTTTATACACTGTGCCTGATGAAACTGCGTTTTTTGCCAAGAAATGCTTTGTTGTGTTTTAAATATTGCAGGAAAACAGAGAACAGCATTCTTTTTTTAATTTGTTTTAATGAATTCTATAATTTTATGAAGCCTATGGTCCTGTTTTCCATTTTTAGAAACGAATCGATTGTGGCTGAAGACGGCATGAAGTTGCCGGTTGGCCAGCGAGCTGTTTAACGGTGAAGACCCAGTCTGTTACTATCAACACAAGGGAGTGCAGCTACATTTGTTAGTACATTGTATCATTCATATGGACAATTTGGGTTGGTTTTATGATCCGCGGAATGTGACACCTTCACATTTTGTTTTAATTTTTTTGTTGTTTTAGATATAGATATGTGCTTTCTGGGGTTTTTTCTGCAAAATCTATTTTATTCTATATTTTCAAGGGACATTATATTGGAGTATTGACATGCTCTTTGTTAATGCTATGTAATATTTTCATTTTAATGTAATACATATATATCAAATAATATTTTATTAAAGAGCCTCTAAATGTAGCACGGTAGTCACTATGTCCTCATGCTTTTTAATCTTGAAGTTTGCTTTGGTGGAGCTTAAATATCCTTTTCTCTAAATTTACAAACTCTCTAGAACCTCTTTTTTAGAGTAAACCATAACAATGTAGCTAATCTCTCCTAATAGCTTCAACCCTCAATTATTGTTATTCGTTTTGTAGCCCTTCTCTAAACAGTTTGTAGTTCTGCAATGTCCTTTTTAATAATTGTACACAAAACTGTCTACTCAAGGTGAGGTCCTAAAGGGATTTATACAGGGAGAGAATAATGCTTTTTTATTTTGCACTGATGCACATTTCTATACATGTAAGTCTTGTTTGCCTTAGAAGCTGCTGTCTGGCATTGACCACTACTTTTTTTTAATTTGTTATCTTCAAGTATCCGTAAATGCGTTTCCACTTTTTCTTTCCAATTCTTGTCCCATTTAGGATGTATATTTGTGCCTACATTTCCAAAATGCAGCCAACCATGCTGAGCATACTTGATCATTGCTGTGCAAGAAATACTTTTCTGTGAAGGCACATAGACATTTCAAGTGGTAAAGTATAGCAGAACAAGTCATACAGATATATACACTCACAGATTCCAAGCTTTGTTGTCCTTATTAATCTGATCTCATCTTGTACAAATCTTCTAATATCAAAGTATCCTGGAATAAAGCCATCCTCCCATGGAAAAAGAAAGAACTTGGTGTATCATCAAATGGATGAATATCAAAAATTTTATTAAAAAATAATCTCAAAGTAGTTTCTATTAGATGGTTCACAGATTTATTGATAAAAGAAGAAATAAAAAAAAAACTCTACATGTTTCAGTGTGACAACAACTTCCTCAGGAATCTTAAGCTATACGTAGATTATATTTGTTTTACTTTCTTAGAGGAAAAATAATGAAACTAATCAGCAAAAAACTTAAGTTAAAGCCAGAGAGTTTAAGTTTTATATCTAATGTTTAAAAGCAAGGAAATTCCTAACTCAAACTGTCCCTACTCCCCCCCTTGGAAGCTTTGCATGACATCATCAAATACATTGTTGATGACATCATCAGTAACATTACAGGTGAAAATTATATATGTGTGTGTATACAGTTTGTGCAGATATATTTACAGTTAACAAAAGTGAGCAAGAGTCATATGAAAGGGAGAGGGGATGAGAGGATGAGTAGTCTGTGCACAAGGGAGAAGTGGACTGAGAGGGTGAGCAAGGACTAGTATGTGAGGGACAGTGAGCTAAGAGGATAAGCAGGGCTGTGTATTAAGAAGGGATGAAAGGAGAAGAAGGAAGCTGTTTGTAACAGATGGGTGTGGAGGGCGCTATGCATGAGGGGGAGGGTGTGGAGGGCGGGGGTGTAGGGCGCTGTGCATGAGGGAGAGGGTGTGGAGGGTGGGGTGTAGGGCGCTGTGCATGAGGGAGAGGGTGGGGAGGGCGTGTATGTAGGGTGCTGTGCATGATGGAGATGGTGTACGGGGTGGGGATGTAGGGTGCTGTGAATGAGGGAGAGGGTGTGGAGGGCGGGGGTGTAGGGCGCTGTGCATGAGGGAGAGGGTGTGGAGGGTGGGGTGTAGGGCGCTGTGCATGAGGGAGATGGTGGGGAGGGCGTGTATGTAGGGTGCTGTGCATGATGGAGATGGTGTGCAGGGTGGGGATGTAGGGTGCTGTGAATGAGGGAGAGGGTGTGGAGGGTGGGTACGTAGAGTGCTGTGCATGAGGTAGAGTGGATTAAGAAGGTGTAAATCAAACAGTGAAGAGCTGTTTCAGTGTGACAACACATTCCTCAGGAATCTACTGGAAAATGTCAATCCAATGCCACCCCCAGCTGTGACTTTTGCTATTGATTCGGTCTTGCTGTCTAAGTAACCATATAAGCAATAAATGACTATTATACACTGATCATTTTAAATATGTTTTTAATTATTTATGCATGTTGTTGTAATAAAGAAGATTCTACACTAGTTCTACTATTAATATTTTCTTTTTTGAGAAACCTGTGGAAGATTTACTGACAATTTTGAATATGGAGAAAATATATATATACATACAGTATATCCTTTTTTAATTCCATTCTAAAATAGAATAGAAATGTTCATTTATAGATAGATTATCACAGTTTTTTTTATTACCTTTTGTTGTGATTATACTAGCACCTTTATTATTACTGATTACTTTCCTGTCCCCTGGGTAACTTGCTTAGACACATAATTAACCTTGTATGTATATAAATATTTATATATATATTTATTTATTTATCTATTTTGAAAGTAACATTGATTGAAGTCTGTCTTGCTCGGAATTTACCTTGTTAATCCTCAGGCCTTGTGAATATTATGGTTATTATCTAATTTTACATAATCTCAAATTGCATAGCTAAATATAATGAAGAATACATTTTATAACTCTGTGGTTTAGCCTGGTCCTTCCTGCTCTGGTACTTGGGTTTAGCTTATAATAACCAGAACTGTTACATAAACAGAAACATTAAATAAAGCTTCTTGATGAGCTGCGTTGGTGAAAACAGTGTTGTTTAACATTGACAAGAGTACATTTAAATATTTTAAAGTATTTTAAAATATTAAAGTAGCAAAACTCATCATGTCCTAATATGTTACTGTGAGATATTTAAATTTACAAATTCATTTTAAAGTGCTGTGAAAACAAATCAGAAATTTACTATGGTTCTGGAAATCTTAACTGAACATTCAAGAAATTTAAAATTCTTAGGGCTTCGGATGTATGATAATATATTTAATGGGACATGATATTTTGGATGGAGTTTAATTAAAGGGACACTGAAACCAATTTTTTTCTTTCGTGATTGAGATAGAGCATGACATTTTAAGCAACTTTCTAATTTGCTCTTATTATTACATTTTCTTCATTCTCTTGGTATCTTTATTTGAAGTGCAGGAATGTAAGTTTAGATGCCGGCCCATTTTGGTGAACAACCTGGGTTGTCCTTGCTGATTGGTGGATAAATTAATCCACCAATAAAAAAAGTGTTATCCAGAGTTCTGAACCCAAAAAAGATTAGATGCCTTCTTTTTCAAATAAAGATAGCAAGAGAACGAAGAAAAATTGATAATAGGAGTAAATTAGAAAGTTGCTTAAAATTGCATGCTCTATCTGAATCACGAAAGAAAAAAATTGGGTTCAGTGTCCCTTTAAGTACTCAGTTGTAATAAAGATGCAATATAACTTACTTTTTAATATAGATATAAAATTAAAATTCCCCGCGCTCCACCACCCACTTCTAAAGTCAATTTTTCTGTGAGCTAAAGGTTTGAACTGTTCTCCAAACAAAAATTCAAACCTTTAGCTCACAGAAAAGTTGACTTTTGAAGTGGGCGGCGGAGCGCGAGGAATTTTAATTTTATATCTATATTAAAAAAACAAGTTATAGCGCATTTTCATTACAGCTGATTAATTTAATTCTGTCTAAAATATCACTAACATTCCAGATCTAATTTTAAAAAGTGAAGCGTTAACCATCAATGGGATGTAAAAATGTTGAGGTAGTTTAACTTCCCTTTTTACATAGAGATGTTCATGTGATATTTTCTAGTCAGCTTTATACAGATATGATGCATCACTTTCAAGTGATTCAGCATTCAAATAACATATCTTTAAAGCCATCTTTAAAATGTGTTTCAAACATTTTCAAGGTATATATATATATATATGTATGTATAGGAAACAGACTGATCCCACTCGCTGGACTTAGAAAAAAACAACCTGTTGTTTATTTCATGGGTGATATTTCGGGGTTCAAAACCTCTTCCTCAGACCATATATATATGTCTCAATATTTCCATTCGCCCACCAGCCATTGGCAAGTGGAAATGTAACGGTGGCGAGTTAATGTTTGTGAGTAAATGTTGAATCAACATTCACTCTCTGTCAGAAGTCTGGTGGCGCTTTGTAAGTAGCAAAGTTAGCATATTGTGGGCTAGATTACGAGTGGCACACTTAATTGAGCACGAGAGAGGTTTTTTTCATGGCTCTTTGCGCATGTCGGAAGTAGCGTGCTTATTACAAGTTGAAAGTAAAGGCATTTAATTGAGTGCAATTGAATTTAATGCACGTTAGGATGGCGCGACTTCAGAGCTCTAGTTAGACGTCACTAATAATAAGAATTGTATTTTACATTTGATAAGACCAGTGAGTGCTACGTCCACCAGCTCTCTCTCTCTCTCTCTCTCTCTCTCTCTCTCTCTCTCTCTCTCTATATATATATATATATATATATATATATATATATATATAAAAACACAAAACAAGGAAGGGGACTGCACTCTCAGAATGGACTGGGTACACATCCCATGACCCTGCAACATGCTCACCCCTGGGTGCTATAGCACTCTCAGGAAGCTGTGCTGTCTCCAGAGTCACAGGCAGTTAACCCCAGACAAGCCTGGGTGCCATGCCCATAGGGAAAATGACAAAATAAATGAATACAACACACAGAGAAAGTCCAGCACTCGCTTACAAACTCTTAGCTAAGATTAAAAGCAAAACTGGAAGAGTTAGTTACCGCGAGAGTGCAGTCCCCTTCCGTGTTTTGTATATGTCTTGGTTGATTACATAAGTCTGTGAAGCCTGACTTGTTCCCAGTTTGTTTGATTGAGAGCTTGCATTTCTATGGCTGTATTAGGGACCCAGGTTCTGGAAGAGACTTTGACGTGGTACCTGGGCTTGTCCCATTTGGCCAGATGCGGTAACTAACTCTTCCAGTTTTGCTTTTAATCTTAGCTGAGAGCTTGTAAGCGAGTGTTGGACTTTCTCTGTGTGTTTTATATATGTATATGTATATATATATATATATATATATTTATATTTGTGTAAATATGTATTTATATGTGTATATATGTATTTACATACATATATATACACATAAAAACACATAGTACATATGTATACATATATAGACATTTATATAAGTGCATTGGAGCATTTGCAGTCAAGTAGCTGTGAACACGAAAAATCATATTTATGCAATATTCATATTTAATAAACTGTTTAACAATGTATTTATTGTAAATATTTCACATTCCAATGTTCTTTACATAGGGGAATATGTTCTAAGTATTTTTGAATAGATATCCCTATATATACTGTACTTGTGCAAAAGCAGCAATTCATACTTTAACTACAACTTAAAACCTATTAATAATTCATAATGCATTGTTCCCTACAAGCCCATAAGCTAACGACTTTATACCATAAATGCCTGCAGATCCAGATCTATATTTAGTCCTTTAGGGGATAGACTATCCAGCAAGTGTATCCACTTAGTTTCACATTGCCTTAAACTCATTAATCTCTGCTGCCTATTACCTATTGATGCTGGGATCACTTCTAGTACCCTGACTGTTAACCCTTTAGGGTCTTTATTGTGAACTCGCTTAAAATGGTCAGATACACTATGATTTTCAAACCCATTTTTTATATTCTCTATCGGCTAGATTTAGAGTTGGGCGGTAGCTGTCAAAACCAGCGTTAGAGGCTCCTAACGCTGGTTTTGGGCTACCGCCGGTATTTAGAGTCAGTCATTAAAGGGTCTAACGCTCACTTTCCAGCCGCGACTTTTCCATACCGCAGATCCCCTTACGTCAATTGCGTATCCTATCTTTTCAATGGGCTCTTTCTAACACCGGTATTTAGAGTCATGGCTGAAGTGAGCGTTAGAAATCTAACGACAAGACTCCAGCCGCAGTAAAAAGCCAGGAGTTAAGAGCTTTCTGGGCTAACGCCGGTTCATAAAGCTCTTAACTACTGTGCTCTAAAGTACACTAACACCCATAAACTACCTATGTACCCCTAAACCGAGGTCCCCCCACATCGCCGCCACTCTATTAAATTTTTTTAACCCCTAATCTGCCGACCGCACACCGCTGCCACCTACATTATCCCTATGAACCTCTAATCTGCTGCCCCTAACACCGCCGACCCCTATATTATATTTATTAACCCCTAATATGCTGCCCCCAACGTCGCCGCTACCTACCTACACTTATTAACCCCTAATCTGCCGACCGGACCGCGCCGCTATTATAATAAAGTTATTAACCCCTAATCCGCCTCACTCCCACCTCAATAACCCTATAATAAATAGTATTAACCCCTAATCTGCCCTCCCTAACATCGCCGACACCTAACTTCAAGTATTAACCCCTAATCTGCCGATCGGAGCTCACCGCTACTCTAATAAATTTTTTAACCCCTAAAGCTAATTCTAACCCTAACCCTAACACCCCCCTAAGTTAAATATAATTTTATTCTAACAAAATAAATTAACTCTTATTAAATAACTTATTCCTATTTAAAGCTAAATACTTACCTGTAAAATAAACCCTAATATAGCTACAATATAACAAATAATTATATTGTAGCTATTTTAGGATTAATATTTATTTTACAGGCAACTTTGTATTTATTTTAACCAGGTACAATAGCTATTAAATAGTTAATAACTATTTAATAGTTACCTAGTTAAAATAATTACAAAATTACCTGTAAAATAAATCCTAACCTAAGTTACAATTAAACCTAACACTACACTATCAATAAATTAATTAAATAAACTACCTACAATTATCTACAATTAAACCTAGCACTACACTATCAATAAATTAATTAAATACAATACCTACAAATAAATACAATTAAATAAACTAACTAAAGTACAAAAAATACAAAAGAACTAAGTTACAAAAAATAAAAAAATATTTACAAACATTAGAAAAAAATTACAACAATTTTAAACTAATTACACCTACTCTAAGCCCCCTAATAAAATAACAAAGACCCCAAAATAAAAAAATGCCCTACCCTATTCTAAATTACAAAAGTTCAAAGCTCTTTTACCTTACCAGCCCTTAAAAGGGCCCTTTGCGGGGCATGCCCCAAAGAATTCAGCTATTTTGCCTGTAAAAAAAAAACATACAATACCCCCCCCCCCACATTACAACCCACCACCCACATACCCCTAATCTAACCCAAACCCCCCTTAAATAAACCTAACACTAAGCCCCTGAAGATCTCCCTACCTTGTCTTCACCATGCCAGGTTCACCGATCGGTCCAGAAGAGGGTCCGAAGTCTTGATCCAAGCCCAAGCGGGGGGCTGAAGAGTGACGTCCATCCTCGGGCTGAAGTCTGGATCCAAGCGGCGGCTGAAGAAATCCATTATCGGGCTGAAGTCTTGATCCAAGCGGGCGCTGAAGAAGTCCATCATCGGGATGAAGTCTTCTATGAAGCAGCATCTTCAATCTTCTTTCTTCCGGAGCTATCATCTTCCAGCCGACGCGGAACATCCTCTTCTACCGACGCCTACTCGCCGAATGACGGTTCCTTTAAATGACGTCATCCAAGATGGCTTCCGTCGAATTCCGATTAGCTGATTGGATTCTATCAGCCAATCAGAATTAAGGTAGGAAAATTCTGATTGGCTGATGGAATCAGCCAATCAGAATCAAGTTCAATCCGATTGGCTGATCCGATCAGCCAATCAGATTGAGCTTGCATTCTATTGGCTGATCGGAACAGAATTTTCCTACCTTAATTCCGATTGGCTGATAGAATCCTATCAGCCAATTGGAATTCGACGGATGCCATCTTGGATGACGTCATTTAAAGGAACCGTCATTCGGCGAGTAGGCGTCGGTAGAAGAGGATGTTCCGCGTCGGCTGGAAGATGATGGCTCCAGAAGAAAGAAGATTGAAGATGCTGCTTCATAGAAGACTTCATCCCGATGATGGACTTCTTCAGCGCCCGCTTGGATCAAGACTTCAGCCCGATGATGGATTTCTTCAGCCGCCGCTTGGATCCAGACTTCAGCCCGAGGATGGACGTCACTCTTCAGCCCCCCGCTTGGGCTTGGATTAAGACTTCGGACCCTCTTCTGGACCGATCGGTGAACCTGGCATGGTGAAGACCATGCAAAAGAGCTGAATTCTTTGGGGCATGCCCCGCAAAGGGCCCTTTTAAGGGCTGGTAAGGTAAAAGAGCTTTGAACTTTTGTAATTTAGAATAGGGTAGGGCATTTTTTTTATTTTGGGGGTCTTTGTTATTTTATTAGGGGGCTTAGAGTAGGTGTAATTAGTTTAAAATTGTTGTAATTTTTTCCTAATGTTTGTAAATATTTTTTTATTTTTTGTAACTTAGTTCTTTTTTATTTTTTGTACTTTAGTTAGTTTATTTAATTGTATTTATGTGTAGGAATTGTATTTAATTTATTTATTGATAGTGTAGTGTTAGGTTTAATTGTAGATAATTGTAGGTATTTTATTTAATTAATTTATTGATAGTGTAGTATTAGGTTTAATTGTAACTTAGGTTAGGATTTATTTTACAGGTAATTTTGTTATTATTTTAACTAGGTAACTATTAAATAGTTATTAACTATTTAATAGCTATTGTACCTGGTTAAAATAATTACAAAGTTGCCTGTAAAATAAATATTAATCCTAAAATAGCTACAATATAATTATAATTTATATTGTAGCTATATTAGGGTTTATTTTACAGGTAAGTATTTAGCTTTAAATAGGAATAAGTTATTTAATAAAAGTTAATTTATTTCGTTAGAATAAAATTATATTTAACTTCGGGGGGTGTTAGGGTTAGAATTAGCTTTAGGGGTTAAAAAATTTATTAGAGTAGCGGTGAGCTCCGATCGGCAGATTAGGGGTTAATACTTGAAGTTAGGTGTCGGCAATGTTAGGGAGGGCAGATTAGGGGTTAATACTATTTCTTATAGGGTTATTGAGGCGGGAGTGAGGCGGATTAGGGGTTAATACATTTATTATAGTATCGCTCAGGTCCGGTCGGCAGATTAGGGGTTAATAAGTGTAGTTAGGTGGAGGCGACATTGGGGGCGGCAGATTAGGGGTTAATAAATATAATATAGGGGTCGGCGATGTTAGGGCAGCAGATTAGGGGTACATAGGGATAATGTTGGTGGCGGGGGTGTACAGAGCGGCAGATTAGGGGTTAAAAATAATATGCAGGGGTCAGCGATAGTGGGGGCGGCAGATTAGGGGTTAATAAGTGTAAGCTTAGGGGTGTTTAGACTCGGGGTACATGTTAGAGTGTTAGGTGCAGACGTAGGAAGTGTTTCCCCATAGGAAACAATGGGGCTGCGTTAGTAGCTGAACGCAGCTTTTTTTCAGGTGTTAGGTTTTTTTTCAGCTCAAACAGCCCCATTGTTTTCTATGGGGGAATCGTGCACGAGCACGTTTTTGAAGCTGGCCGCGTCCGTAAGCACCGCTGGTATCGAGAGTTGCAGTGGCGTTAAATTATGCTCTACGCTCCCTTTTTGGAGCCTAACGCACTGAAAACCCAGCCAATCTGTGAACTCTAAATACCAGCGGTATTTAAAAGGTGCGGGGAAAAAAAAGCACGCGTAGCTAACGCACCCCTTTGGCCGCAAAACTCTAAATCTAGGCGTTTGTGTTCATAAATGCGGCGCTTAACTTTTCTTTTGGTTCTACCAATGAAGATTTTTGCACATTCACAAGTAAGGCTATATACCGTATACATGGACACACAGAATGCTTTTTCGTTTTTTTTAATATTCTTTTGTATTATTCCAATTATATATATATATATATATATAAATACAGTATATATAAATATTTAATAATAATGAATAAATTGAACATATTATGCTATGTGAAGAACATTAGAATATGAAATATTAATATTTACTGTCGGGTTAGCGCATTGGGTTTGCATAAGTGTAAGGGTGTTATTCCCCCACAGACTTTTTGCACTCCATTGATGTATATGGGGGAATATGTTAACGTGGTTGCAATATTCAAAGTTCAGCATTTTTTGGGTGCTGCATTAGGGCTCATGAGAAAACTTTTTGCTTTCAATTTGTAATGCGCACACTACCCAACACGTGCAAAAAGCTTACTTCTAGTGAATTTAACTAGCGAGTGGGAGTGATAAATAGCGCACCACTTGTATTCTAGCCCTGCATTTGCAAAATGTACACTCCTATTGCAGCACTGACAAACACACATTTATGTGCCAAAAATATTATCTAAAGGGATATCATATATTCATGAATGGGGAAGGATATGTTATTCCTCTAGGGCTGTAGGGAAAGACTTTTACTTCTGAGAGGGAAAACAGGGGCAGAGAGAGAGAGATTGGAGAGGAAACGTGAAAGTGGAGAAGTAGAGTTAAGAAAGAGAGAGGGGAGGAAAAAAGAACAAAGAGATGAGAGAGGGAAAATAAAGAGTGTAAAGAAAAGATATGGCCTGAGAGAGAATGGAGAGGGTAAAAAGAGAGATTGAGGGGAGAAGGGAGCTGTGGTGAAAGAGAGTTAAGAGAAAAGGGAGAGATGTTATGCACTTATTTTATTAATTTATTACTGTATGTAGCATTATTTATGTTTATATATAAAATAAAAACAACATTAAAAATGACTGCACAATAAGGTGTTTCACAATGGCTAAACATATGCACAGAGGGGGTGGAAAAGTTAGTTTGGCGTGGGTGATTAGTGGGTGGGATCAGAAGTGGCAAGTAACATTTTGGGATATTCAAGTTATATAAAATCCTTTCTTATAGCTTTACAGATAGACTGAAATTGTTGATGCATTGCAGCAAGTGTTGAGATATGACATTTTAAAGGGACATAAAAATCAAACTTATTGTTTAATGAGTCCGAGAGATGGTGCAATATATTTTTCAATTCACTTCTGCTTACTTCTATTCAATTAATTGAAAATTATTACCTTTCCATGAGAGCTTGCTGAGGTCTCAGGAGCCTGTATCTTGAGGACTGTATGAAACACAACATTGCAGCAGAGCTCTCCTCATGCCACAGGACAAAGGACTATATGTGTATCTTGCTATTAAATGGGTAAAGAAAAGTCACATTCATTGTTTAATTTCTCTTTTGTAAAGGCTACTAAATATCAGGGCAGTTTTTGTGGGGGGAAAACAGGGTAGCTGCTTGGGGCACCAGAGAAACTTAAAGTATTTATGTTGCCTGGTGGGGTGCAGAGCTACAATGAAAGGAGTGCAAGGAGAGCTACTGAAGGTTATCTGGTGATGTTTATATTGCTTTCAGCAAGTCTGGTTGAGTGAAGTCCCTGCAGGTGAGTTTTGTGGGTAATGTATTACTAATTTTATTTTGAAAAAGCTGGTTGTCTTTCACCTCCTCAGAAGCAGAATCATTTCAGAAAGAAAGTTACTTCTGAGTGATTATTTGGCTGGTACATGAGGCTGGGGTGCATTATATGGTACATGAGTACTACATCTGCTCTCTTATGTCCAGCTTTGGCAGTGAGGGATGGGTTGCCTAGGTCAAACACTCACCAGATGATACAGAAGGGGTTAATCAGTCAAGTGTAGTTAAGGAGCAAGTCTAGATTCCTTGGGAACAAAGAGAGGCTTAATGGTAAGGGGTGGAATATTAGTTGATTAACAGCATATTATGGAATATATGTTGATATAAAATAACTGCCTTTGCTAAAAGAAACTATGAAAAGGGGAGTCATTGCTCTGTAAAGAAAAATAAAAAAAATCTGCATTGCTCTCTATACAAAAAGTACGGAAATGGTCAACCACTACTCTTTCTTTATGGAAGAGAGACATTACTGTGCAGCAAATATCAAAAAAATCTATAAAATTGAGCTGTATGTACTGGTGTACTGGGATGATCTGGGCATTGTAGGCATCACATTGCTGCTCCTTTCTTCAATGTTTTCTCTGTATGGGATGACAAAAAAATGTTTTCATTTGGATCATCTGTTCATAAAGCATAACTTATCTCTTTAACCAATCTCTCACTGCTAGCACATATCCTGATACTTTCAAGCATGCGTCAATCATACCAATCCTAAAAAAAACCTTGCTTGACCCCTCCACACCTTTTAACTATCGACTAGTCTTCTTACTTCCCTTTGCTTCAAAATTATTGGAACAACTGGTCTATAATCAGCTAACTCAATTTCTCACAACTAACTCCATTCTTGATCTACTACAATCAGGTTTCCGCCCTAAACACTCATTTTTGCTAACAAATGACCTGTTATCAGTTAAAGCAAAAGGCCACTACTCCTTACTAATTCTTCTTGACCTATCCACTGCTTTTGACACAGTCGACAATCCTCTCCTCCTAAAAATACTACATTCATTTGGCATCTGAGACAAAGCCCTCTCCTGGTTTGCCTCATATCTCTCAAACTGCTCGTTTTCAGTTTCCTTGAACAACATATCTTGTGATCCTATGCCTCTCTCAGTTGGAGTACCGCAAGGCTCTGTCTTGGGCTCCTTGTTTTTCTCTCTCTATACATTCTCCCTTGGAAAACTTATAGCCTCCTTTGGATTCCAGTACCACTTATATGCTGATGATACCCAAATCTATCTTTCCTCTCCTGATATCTCTCCCTATTTACTCAACCAGATTTCCAACTGCCTCTCTGCAATTTCCTCTTCGATGTAATCACACTACCTCCAACTCAATCCGTCCAAAACTGAGCTGCTTCTTATTCCCCCCTCTTCGAGACATCCATCACCTGACATTTCTCTGATGGTTGGAGACTCTATTCCCAACACCTCACCCCAGGTCCGCTGTCTTGGGGTCACACTAGACTCAGAACTTACATTCAACCCACATATACAAGCACTTACCAAATCCTGCCATTCACACCTACGCAACATTTCCAGAATTCGTACCTTCCTTACTCAAAAAACTCAAAAATACTTATTCATTCCCTCATTTTGTCATGCATTAATTATTGCAATCTACTTCTAAATGGCCTTCCAAAACGCCGCCTCTCTGCCCTCCAATCTATTATGAATGCTTCTGCTAGACTCATCCACCTAAGTCGCCGATCTACATCAGCTGCTCTGCTCTGTCAGTCTCTACACTGGCTCCCCATACACTCCAGAATACAATTTAAAGAATTTACCCTAACTTACAAAGCACTCAACAGTCAAACTCCCAACTATATTTCCTCTCTCATCGTGAAATATTCCCCATCCCGTCCTCTTCGATCAACCTCTGACCTATGTCTCTCCACTCCTGCTATCTCTATGTCCCACTCCCGCCTCTAAGACTTTGCATGTGCTGCTCCTGTCCTCTGGAACTCTCTACCCCGCTCCATGAGACTGTCTCCAACCTTGTTTAGCTTCAGACCCTCCTTGCAAACCCACCTATTCAGAGAGGCTTACCATCTCTCCTCTATCCCTCATCTGACCCAAACTAATACATGAACTACCTGACTCACTGCTGCAACTACAACCGATGTGACAAGCTACCCCAACCTTATGTCTCTGCACCCTAAACCTGCAGACTGTGAACTCTCTGGAGCAGGGCCCTCCTCCTCCTGTACTAGATTTGTTTAGTTTTGTTATGTATTGTATTTTATCACAAATCCTTGTCATTGTATACCTCTATCATTGCACCCAGCGCTACGGAATTTGGCGGCGCTATACAAATACGTGATAAAAATAATAATAAAGCAAGTTTTAAATGTTTTTATACTTGTATTGTTTAAAGTGCCAATTGATTTAATATTAGGTTTATTTAGGGGGCATATTAGGTACTTTGGGTGTTTTATTTGTGTCTTTGTTTACACATAATACTTTTTTTTTTCCGGGCTTAAGTATTGAGCTGGTGTCTATATTAAAATGAAACATTTAAAGCCCAGGGGGATAGTGCACTGGTTTTTGCATTTCTAAACCTGTGTCAAAGTCAAATCCCACAGAGTATTGTAAAGAAGGGGATTGGAAATTCCAGTTTGAAAACAGATATTAAATCCAACTGTAGTTCTGTGTGTGTGTATGCATGTTCATGTCTATGTGTGGCTGTGTGTGTGTATGTGCATGTGGATGGATGTCAATGGGTGCCTTTGCAGTGTGCATGTGGAATTCTGTGGGTGGTTGTCTGTTTGTGTTCATGTGGATGTCTATGGGTGCATGTGTGTGTGCATGTGACTGTCTATAGGTGCCTGTGTGTGTGTGACTTTCTATGGGTGCCTATGTGTGTGTGCATGTGTTGCATCTGAAGGTGCCTCTGTGAGTGCTTCGTTTAAAACTAAATGACAGTGAGACATGGAATATTGTACTTTAGACTTTTTGAGGAGCTGCAGATTTTAAAATGTAACCCTGTGAGCTATATTCTTTAAATATTAAAGGGTCATTGCAGCCAAAATTGGAATCCACATGGATGCATTTCAGTTTTGAATACACATGCATTAGCAAAAATGATTGAAATACAAAATATAGCAGTTTCCAAAGTGTATTTAACTATGCATTGTGCACCAGCATATCAAACACAGTACTTGTTTAGAGATCCTAAGGTGCTTGTATCATCTGGTAATGAGTCAATTTGTTAATTGCTGACACAATACAAGCCCCACTTGTGTTTTGAGCAGCTGCAGTATTTAAAATGCTGGTGCACTGAGAATATCTGGCTATGCTTCACATGCACATGCAAAGGAAAATGTTAACACTGAAAGTGATAACTTTTACTAGAAGCATTTTTGTCAATACATGTATATTGTAAATATGTTTCTATTCAAATATGCAATTAATCTACTGTATGTACATTTAAGTTTTGACCAGAATATCCCTTTAATGGCTTTACCCATATGGACACGTATTATAGCAAAACTTGTAGGCACTCCATTGGTTGATCTCTTTGAATCTTTAGGCTTAAAATCCATTTTCATACCAGCCAAAAAAAAAAAAAACCTTACCACAATCATGTTTGTTTTTAAACATATTTCATAGTCTAAACAAGTTATTTGGCTATTTTAATATAGGAATCAAACCATAAACAAGAGTGTTTGTAGAAATGGGACCTAAGCAAAATAAAACAAGAACAAACAAACAAAAAAGAGATTCAATTAATTTTCAACAGGTAAGTAGTATATCATATATATTTTTTAATTCAACAAATGACCTGTAAAGTGTGTGTATGTGTGTGTGCGGGGAGGGGGGGGGGTGGATTATTATTTGTGAGTCGATAAAAATATGTAGTCTGATATTATCTTATGTTACCAAAAAAAAAAATGTTAACAAATACATTGAGATGGTGTAAGTTTTTAAAAAAAGCTTATAAAATGCAACTTTAAGCTGCCTAATAAACGTATTAGGAGATTGTGGTTTAGGATTTAGATAGTTATTTACTTTTAAAAATGTTTTGTACACTTGTATGTTAAATGTAAAATTATTATGTTGCCACAAATGTATTAATGAAATCACACTTATAAGTATAAAATATATGTGATTATATATTTTTTTTTATTTAGAGTATAAAATAAAAAATATGTGATACATGAAAATTACAATACGGTATATCAATTTACCTAAATAACTTTGTATGGAGTGTCAGTATATTTATGAAAATCTTAGCAGTATTCTCTAAACAATGTGTAAGTATATGGCAGGGAATATATTTAACAATCTTTCTTCAGACTGAACCCACAATCAATATACTTCTTCTAAGACAACAAAATTAATATAAATATCTGAATTCTTTATTATTAGTAAATAACTATGAGCATGTTGATACTTAAATATTTGTAATAATTAGAATATGAGTCAATATTATATGCGTTAAAACAAAAACTATTTATAATATGCTATGCAAGCTCATGCAAATTTATCTCTAAAAATCAGCCTTACTCACAATTGAATTTCATTCAGTTAACACAATGAGGCTAAATATAAACCACTAAACATTCAGACTGGCACGATTCTAAACAGTGCTTAAATCAAACAATAGGTCAATATTTGTATATTCAGTTATTTAGATACATTACTTGGATACAAAAGTACATATATTCTTAATATGAACAGTTATTTAAATATCTATTTATTTAGATTGGAACAATTCTTAATGGCCTACAATTAAGACCAATTCTCAGATAACTATATATATATCCTATATTTTACAAAGATGAATTATTTAGCATGCAAGATACAAACTTAGCCTTATATCAGATTATGAGCACAGTTAAAATACTGAGTGCTCTTAAATTTAATTGCTATAGCAATCTATTAATACATTACCAAAATGATATTCAGCTTCAAGACTTGTCCCACCTCATATAAAATAAGTGTAATTGCAATGGAAAAGGAGAAGTATGGCCCACTTTGTTTTATAGTTTGACTGTGTCCCACGCAAACAGTTTCAGTCAGTTACAAACTCAGCAGCCAGTGTCCCTTTTTTCCCTTCTTCATACAACTTTATTGTCTAATCATCGGTGTGAAATATGGGCGGCCCTTCGAAACCTGGTCCCTGCTATTGGTTCACCTTGTGCATTCTTTAACAGCCAATCATCTCCTGGCTGTAATACCTGTGTCGCAACACCATACCTTGTCCATCGGGTGGCAGTATTACAAACAGACAGCACAAAACAAATGCAGCATGACAAAAAAAAAATACAGCTATACATTTAAACATCTTTCTTTAAAATGTGTAATAACTACCATAATTTTCTTCATATTAATAAGTTTGCAATACCAATCGCAGATGGGTAAGATCACATTACCTCTCTGGTCATTTTGATATGAAACATGTGTCTAACATTATTTATATTGTATTATATTAAGGCAATTTAATATTGCTAATTATTTTGAAATTTATGGCATTTATATATCTAATATGTTTTCACATGATATAGTATGCTCTATGTCTCCGACAATTTCTGCATATATGAATTGATGCCTGCAATAGAAATGGAAACAATTTGATAGAAATGTTTTAAGCATTTATATGTCTATGGTCCATCTGAAGTAAAATTAAATATTATTAATCATTTACTTTTAGGTTCACAAATATTCTTAAAAACACAGAGGCTAAGAAAGACCTTTTATGTTTTCAAAACATACACACACATATATATATATATATATATATATATATATATATATATGCCCATTCATTTCTATGTAGATCTGAAATTATACAAAATCCAGCAGATTATGCATTGTTCCCTTTGCAAAATGTATTTAATTCTATTTGTGTCACCTTCCCCCCAGCCGTATATCGGCAAACGTCTTACTTTGAATCTATAAAGGTTTAGGTGACAAATTCCAGAGGGCTCCCAAGCATATTCTCCACCCAAAACACAGATAATTTATTCTAAATAATCAAAGGGGTTTCCTGTAAGTACTATGCTTATCCAACTATTTTAGATTTTATCCTTTTAAGTGATTGTTTTAAATTGGGTAGACCAAATGTCTTAGAGTCATAAAACTCTGCATAGAGTCAATTGAGCATGGTCACTGAGTTAGTTCCTTTTGGAAAATGTCTGTGTATTTTACACAGCAGGAGGTCGTGCTTCAAAAGCTAGGCTGATTTTCAATCCTGATAAACGTGTATTCACCCAGCTAACCCATCTGGTAGGGGGTTGGGACCCCCAGTGGATTAGAAGCTGTGTTCAACAAACTCATGTTCAATTAATCCTGAGGTCTCATCTAACATATACAGTGTATATAATATACATATATATATACATATATATGTATACATATGTAATATTCATCATAATATTCATATACTCTGACAGGAGATTTTTTTTTAAAGAAGATTTGAGATAAGTAAGATAATTATTTACTATTTAATTGCTTGTTAAAACAAGATTTCTGAATAATTAATTGTGCCCTTTGAAGTTTTGTTCAAGTTATTATAAAGAATAATGATTTCTTGTTAATGTTCCTTTTGTGTTTAACTGGTGTTGGTGAATTAATTCAATATGATGATTGAACCATAATTGAATAATTAATAGTATATTTTGTTTAATTAACAAAGAATGCTTTTAATTGCAATAGTTGATCATTTTAATCTGATTAATTATGTTTTACCTCATGATATCAGAATATAAATATTAACAATAAAAATGTTTTTGTCATGGTGTCTTTAATTATCCGGTGAATTTAATAGATTCATAAAAAAAAATATTATAATTTAGCTTTTTGCAGCAAAGAAAAAAGTTATGGTGCACATCGGTAAAATCGATGAAAAGGTTTACCCAATAGAAACTAACAATGCCCAAAGAGAATAACGCAGTCAAAAAGTTCCACTCAAATGCACATGGGCCAGTAAAACTGTGTGGTATACCTTTAACTCTAACCCCTCCTATATGGTCTCCTCCCTATTTAAGGACGACCTGTAACATTCATTCACTGCCTGATTATTGAAGTCATACCTACTCTGTTGTAGCTATTCTTATTTCAGGTCTCCTATCAATTGTATCCTGAGCAAAGTAATACCAGTATTTACTTTTGCTACCTTTGTATCCCTTATGATCTCGTTGCAACTTTGTTACTATCAAGTCTGGATCATTGAACGGCCGGATCTACTTTTTTACTGCTACCCGGAAGTAAGCCGCATTCACACACGCTGCCAGTCCCAGACACGGATCCCCCAGTGCGGTAACGGATCACTCTCGGTCCTCAAGGGGGTAACGTACTCGAACAAAACTAAAGCCATTAAGCTTCTTACCTGCCTGTTTGTTATCACCAGTCCGCATTATTGGGCAACTCTTGTTATCTGCCATATCAGTTACAAACAAACATTGTGTGTCTGCGGAGTGTCTGAACTTGTATATATTTTAGGATGTGTGTGAATGCGTGAAGTAAAAGGAGATCATTCTGTTTCCTACCTGTTGCTACCATTACTGATTAGGACCGTGTCAGTATTTCTACTCCATCTGTGGCTCTTATATAAATATATATTGAGCATATGCTATATTTCTTATTTATAAATCTTTATCACTATTAACACCAAAGTCTGTAGTTAATACCAAAATTCATCATATATCAAATGCCTCATGTTGTCTAATCAGGATACATAGAAGTTGTTTTCTGATTATTTCAAAAAAGAGCAACAAGTTCTAAATTTTAGGGCTTATCTTTATATAAGTTCACAAATACTTGTTTTTTGATTTGTAATCTTCAACATACCACATAATAATCAGGCCTAAAAGACAATCAAAATTCCTTGGATTCAATTCATTAATCGTTATGGATCCTAATGAAATAAAAAAGGAGTTGAATAATGTCTATCTCAAACTTGATTACTTAGCAAGGGCAGTGACTGAAGTACAAACTGAAAATGCAGCACTTAAAACAATAGTTAAAGATTATGTCTCACAAAAGCCTCATGATCCACCTGAACCTCATATTAATTATCCACAACCTTTCTCAGGGAAACGTTTTGAGTTCAGGGAATTTAAGAATGCCTGTAACTTATTATTTTCTCTTAGACCCAAGACTTATCACACTGAGCGGATTAAAGTATGTACTACAATATCTTTCCTACAAGGTGAACCAAGGACTTGGGCCAACAGATTTTTTGAAAACAATAACCCTATCCTAGATTCATTACAGGATTTTTTTTCTGCTTTGACTAGTCTCTATCAAGACTCAAATACACAAATAAATGCTGAAACGAGATTGAGGTCTTTAAAACAAGGTAAGAGGAATGTGGAAGATTATACCACTGAGTTCCAGATGTGGGCTGAGGACTCTCAGTGGAATGAAATCAGTTTAAAGAATCAATTTTGCCTGGGTTCGTCTGAATCACTCAAAGATGAACTCTCACGTCTTGAGATCCCAGATACCCTTGAGGGTCTTATCAAATTAAGCACTTCTTTGGATCGACGTTTGAGAGAAAGGAGAGCAGAGAGGGCCTCTTATGATAACCCATCCAGGAAACCTTATCAAGTCACAACAAGTCATGATAGAGCTCATGGCAGTGCTACCCCTATGGAGATTGGAGTTCTTCGAGGACCTCTGCCACCAGAGGAAAAAATTAGAAGGAGGTTGAAAAATCTCTGTTTATATTGTGCTCAAAAGGAACATGCAGTATCCACTTGTCCTTTGTTGAAGAAACAAAAGAATGGTAAGGCAATAACCAATGACTTTATTTACAGCATTGAAAATGATACACACATGACTTTGTCCATTTTTTTACAGTGGGACCAGAAAAACATCCAAACCAAGGCATTAATTGATTCGGGCGCTTCCGGCAATTATATTGATTCCACTTATGTAAATAAAAATAAAATACCAGTTATATGCAAACAAAACCCTGTGTCCATTAAGTTAATAGATGGTTCATTCATAGAACAAGGGCCGATTACACATCATACTGTTCCCCTGCTTGTAACATCATCTCATGGACACACCGAATATTTATCTTTTGATCTGATATCCATACATCAGCATACACTCATTCTAGGGTACCCATGGTTGAAGAAACACAACCCAACCATAAATTGGGTTTCAAATAAGGTAACATTAGATTCTACCTTTTGCTCAAACACTTGTTACCCACATCAAACCATAGCGTCACTTGATAATGGTTTACCCTCATGTTATCAGGATTTGGCAGAGGTATTTAATTTAAAAGAGGCAGAAAACCTTCCACCCCATAGGGAATTTGATTGCCCTATCGATATAATACCTGGTTCCAAAATCCCACACGGTAAGATCTATCCTCTCTCTCAAGAGGAACTTCAATATATTCGAAATTACTTAGACGAAAATTTACGTAAGGGATTTATTTCTCATTCCACATCCCCTGCAGCTGCAGGAATGTTTCTAGTAAGAAACAAGGATGGTACCATAAGACCTATTATTGATTATCGGGCATTGAATAATATTACAATAAAAAACAGGTACCCCTTACCCCTAATACCTGAACTTTTGGAACGTCTAACTGGTGCAACTATTTACACCAAATTAGACTTAAAGGGAGCTTATAATTTGATTAGAATCAAGGAAGGTCACGAATGGAAAACGGCATTCAGAACCAGATATGGCCTTTTTCAATATAACGCAATGCCTTTTGGTCTGAGTAATGCCCCAGCAACTTTTCAGTTTTTTATAAATGAGATATTCCGTGACCTTATTGACGTTTGTGTCATAATATACTTAGATGACATCCTAATTTATTCTAGAACACCACAGGAACATAAAAAGCATGTACGCTGGGTATTAACTCGTTTAAAAGAACACAAATTATATGCTAAACTGGAAAAATGTTCTTTTCATGTCAAACAAATAAAATTCTTGGGTTATATCATCAGTCCCAACAAAATACAGATGGACCCGGAGAAGGTTTCAGCAATTTTGAATTGGCCTACTCCAACTTCAACAAAATCTGTACAACGATTCATTGGTTTTGCGAATTTCTATAGAAAGTTTATTAAGAATTTCTCTTCTATCGTTAAAACCTTTAACAGCACTTACTAGTGAAAAACAAAGATTTAAGTGGACAGAATCTGCAACTCATGCTTTTACCAAGTTGAAAGAGTATTTTACAACTGCTCCCATCCTAGCTATGCCAGATTTTGATTTAGAATTTATCCTTGAAGTCGATGCATCCGACTCAGGTATCGGTGCAGTATTATCACAACAAGATAAGAACAAAACTGAGATTCATCCTATTGCTTTTTATTCGAAAATGTTGACTACCGCTGAGAAAAACTATAGCATAGGAGATAAAGAACTCCTAGCTATAAAGCGTGCCCTAGACCACTGGAGGCATTTATTGGAAGGTTCCAAACTGCCCTTTAAGATTTATACAGATCATAGAAATCTTGAATTTTTAAAAACAAGTAAGACCTTGTCAGCACGGCAAGCAAGATGGTCAATATTCTTTGATCATTTCAATTTTCTCTTAACATACAGACCGGGACACTTGAATACCAAAGCCGATGATCTCTCCAGGCTACATGATCAAAACACTCAAGATCATATCAACCAAATCATTCCAAAAGAAAAAATTATAGGTTTACTCACACCTTTAGAAGAAGAGGTATTAAAAGAATTAAAGCAAGAACCACCACATGGAATAGACTGCCAGAAAGATTCCACTACTGGTCTTTTTTACCATAAATCTAAACTCTATATTCCCCAACAAATGAGATCTTCCATTCTTAAACAAACCCATGATGGGACCCTAGCGGGTCATCCAGGTATTTCGAAAACTATTGACCTAACCCGGCCCGTGTTTCTGGCGAGTTGATTGGCCTTGAGTCTGCAGGGGGCGGCGTTGCACCAGCAGCTCTTGTGAGCTGCTGGTGCAATGCTGAATACAGAGAGTGTATTGCCCTCCGTATTCAGCGAGGTCTGGCGGACCTGATCCGCACTGTCGGATCAGGTCCGCCAGACCTTGATAAATAAAGGCCATGCTATGAACTGGTATGGCTAAGACTACTGCACTAGACCAAAACGCATCAGCCAGAACATGCATGGAGGGACACTCCTCATAATGGATTATTTTACACTTTGGAAGGTCTGACGACTCATATAGTCCACCTTCCAGTTGTTGACTCCCAGAATTTGAAATGCTAAAATAGCAGTGATGAGCCTCGGCCCAACTCATAATCTACTATACCTCTTCCATCGCTAGGTAACTATGGGTACCTCCCTGGTGATTGATGTAGGCTACTGCCATGATATTGTCTGATTGAAAAGGATTAAATGGAACTGATGAGATAAGAGGCCAAGCTTGAAGAGCTCTGAAGATCACCTGGAGTTCCAGGAGATTTATAGAAAGTTTCACCTCCAGAGGAGACCAAACTCTGCCCACAGCCTGTCACACTGGCATCCATTATAATTATTTACCAATATAGACAAGAAAATACCATTCCCTGAGAAATTGGAATGGGAGATGTCCACCATGAAAAAGACTGCCAGACTACCTGATCCAACTGAATTGGTTGAGGCAGGTTGGTGTGGTCTGCCACTGATTTAGCATGCACAGCTGTAATGGATGTAAGTAGAATATTGCAAACAGATTGGAGTCTGATGCTGCCACCATGGGACCCACGTCCTCCATATACTGAGCTACCGAAACCTGAGATAGGGACTTCAACAAAAGACAAGCTGATTGCAACTTCAGCTTGGTTTGATCTGTGAGAAACAGCCTCATAGAAAGAGAGTCTCTGATAACTCTAAGGAAGGAAACTCTTGTGGAAGGGATTTACAAACTCTTGTTCACATTTACCTTCCAGCCATGACTGCAAAGAAATTACAGTAGTTTCTCCAAGTGTGCAGTTGCTAAAGGTAAAGATGGAACTTCAACCAAAATACCATACAGGTATGGAGCCACCACTATTCCCTGTGCCCTGATAACTGAGAGTAATGCGCCCAGCTCCTTTGTGAAAATTCTGGGAGCTGTAGCCAGACCAAATGGAAGAGCTACAAACTGATAATGATTCTGCAGAAAAGCCAAATGAAGGAAACAGTTGTGCTCCTTGTGAATAGAAATGTGGAGGTAGGCATCCTTTAAGTCTATAGTTGTCATGAACTGAACCTGTAGCACTAAAGGAAGAATGGTTCTTGAAAGATTCTCAGATCTAGAATCGATCTGAAAGTTCCTTCATTCTTTGGGACAATGAACAGATTGGAATAAAATCATGTCCCCTGTTCTAAAGCAGGATCAAGAACAATTATTCCCATATCCTCCAAATACTTCACACACTGAAGAAAAGCTATATATTTTACTGGGTTTTTCGAGACGTGAGACAGAATAAACCTCTCTTGAGGAGGTCTTGACCCGAAAAACGATCCTGTATCCCTGAGAAATTACATCCATGACCTAGGGATCCTGGATGGACTGAGCGCAGGGCTTCTGAAACAGGCTTAATCTGCCCCCTACCAGAGATAAATCGGGATTGGATGCGGTATCTTCATGCAGACTTTGCATTGGTAGCAGACTTCTTATCTTGTGTATTCAGCTTCCATGTAGAATTTGTGGCCTGTGAAGGGGTAGAATTCTGATTCTTTGACTGGTGAAAGGAATGAAAATTATTGACAGATTTGCCCTCCCTTGCTAGCGGTGACATACCTGGGCTGAACAAAATCTTTACTTTGAACGGCAAGGTTAGTAGTCAGCAGACCACAACTTTTACCAGAGATCCGTCTAGTTAGAACAGCCAAGGCCGTATTTTTTCCACTAATACGAACAATCTGAATAATTGCATTGCAAATAAAGGTGCACTATCCGCAGGCTAAGAATACGCTCCTGAATGTCTGCCAAGGGAAATTCTTGTAAAGCTAATTCAGCTAAAGAATTACACCAAAAATATGCTACACCTGCAACACAAGCAATCCCCACAGCTGTTTGGGAAATAAGACACCCTAGAGAAAAGACTTCCACAGGAACCCTTTCCTCTTCCTATCCATACGATGTCTAAATGAGGTACTGTCCTCCAGAGGGATGGCGGTACATCTAGCCAGGGCCGTCTTTAACACAGGGCAAAAGGGGCAGCTGCCCAGGGCCCAGTCTTTGTTGAGGGACCCAAGAGTTTTGGGTTCATACCAGACTGCTGATGTGATATGGGGAACACACACAGTCAGTCCTTATACTGTCACAGTCAAAAGTTCTCTGCTTATATTTATTTGTGAGAAACTGTGCCAGACCGTGCCGGTGACATGCCAAGCTGTTGCCATGTGCTGTTATAGATGTGCACTGTGCAGCACTGAATGCTAAGCCCTACCTCGGCATCCAGCCATTCCCACTGCATCAGAAAAGGTCCTGCTGGGGTTACCACTGTCACCAGGTAACTGCTCTGATGATGGGGATAGTTTCTGGGTAGGTCTGACTGTAGGCGCATGCAACAGAAGGCTGGAGCGGCAGGCACATGAGGATTTGAGCATCTGTGCAGCTGCACACACTGTTCTCTTGAGTCTTGAGGCTGTGTGACTTGTCTCACACTGTATCCATGAAGCCTTGGGCAGACAGCATCCAGTCTGCTGGTCCCCTTAGCCCTGATTTTTCTGCTGTGGCCCTAAGATCAACTAACTGAAGTTTGTTAGGGGAACAGTGCTTTGTAGAAAGGTGTCAGTGGGAAGAATGAGTGCACACATGCCCCTCCCCATACAGCATTGTCTAGTACAGGGTGAGAGGGAACTTGTTACTAGCAAATAAGGGACATATGCTGCTGTGGCTGATGTATAGTGTCATGCTGATACTTCACACATTAATGTAAGATTTATTTTTATAGGTTTTTGTTTTCTCTCTGTCTCAGATTTTACAGCTTCCCATAGTAGGTCTGCTGTTCCAGTCAGTAAACTTATATTTGTCTGCACCTCCATGCTTCCTCCTCAGTCTCAGTCTACCTTGCTTTGCTCCTGTTGGCTGCCCTAAATCTCTTTAACTAGCTAACCTCACAGAAAGAATCACATTCAAAAGCATATTAAATGAATCCACAGTGGAGGAATTTATATATTTATTTACTTATTAGCACTGCTTAGGTCCAGTTTCACATATTGCAATTTATTTCATTTTTTTTAAAAAAATGATTAGACCAGCAGTTTTATTTTATAAAATAAATTGATTTAGTTTTTTTTTTGGGATGTTGGGGTGAAGAGCGAAATTGCATGTGGTGGGGTGGGAGGGTGGGGGCCAAGAACATTTTTGCCCAGGGTCCAGTCAATATTAAAGACGGCCCTGACAAGCTCCTCTCACCTATCTGTATTATCCTGTGATAATACCAGCTCATCTCACCTATCTGTATTATCCTGTGATAATACCAGCTCCTCTCACCTATCTGTATTATTATGTGATAATAGCAGCTCCCCTTACCTATCTGTATCATCCTGTGATAATACCAGCTCCTCTGACCTATCTGTATCATCCTGTGATAATACCAGCTCCTCTCACCTATCTGTATCATCCTGTGATAATACCAGTTCCTCTCACCTATCTGTATCATCCTGTATTATTACCAACGCCTCTCACCTATCTGTATCATCCTGTGATAATACCAGCTCCTCACACCTATCTGTATCATCCTGTAATATTACCAGCTCCTCACACCTATCTGTATCATCCTGTGATAATACCAGCTCCTCACACCTATCTGTATCATCCTGTAATATTACCAGCTCCTCTCACCTATCTGTATTATCCTGTAATATTACCAGCTCCTCACACCTATCTGTATCATCCTGTGATAATACCAACTCCTCTCACCTATCTGTATCATCCTGTAATATTACCAGCTCCTCTCACCTATCTGTATCATCCTGTAATATTACCAACTCCTCTCACCTATCTGTATCATCCTGTAATATTACCAGCTCCTCTCACCTATCTGTATCATCCTGTGATAATACCAGCTCCTCTCACCTATCTGTATCATCCTGTGATAATACCAGCTCCTCTCACCTATCTGTATCATCCTGTGATAATACCAGTTCCTCTCACCTATCTGTATCATCCTGTGATAATACCAGCTCCTCACACCTATCTGTATCATCCTGTGATAATACCAGCTCCTCTCACCTATCTGTATCATCCTGTGATAATACCAGCTCCTCTCACCTATCTGTATCATCCTGTGGTAATACCAGCTCCTCACACCTATCTGTATCATCCTGTGATAATACCAGCTCCTCTCACCTATCTGTATCATCCTGTGATAATACCAGCTCCTCTCACCTATCTGTATCATCCTGTGATAATACCAGCTCCTCTCACCTATCTGTATCATCCTGTAATATTACCAGCTCCTCACACCTATCTGTATCACCCTGTGATAATACCAGCTCCTCTCACCTATCTGTATCATCCTGTGATAATACCAGCTCCTCTCACCTATCTGTATCATCCTGTAATATTACCAACTCCTCTCACCTATCTGTATCATCCTGTAATATTACCAGCACCTCTCACCTATCTGTATCATCCTGTGATAATACCAGCTCTTCTCACCTATCTGTATCATCCTGTGATAATACCAGCTCCTCACACCTATCTGTATCATCCTGTGATAATACCAGCTCCTCTCACCTATCTGTATCATCCTGTAATATTACCAATGCCTCTCACCTATCTGTATCATCCTGTGATAATACCAGCTCCTCTCACCTATCTGTATCATCCTGTGATAATACCAGCTCCTCTCACCTATCTGTATCATCCTGTGAGAATACCAGCTCCTCAAACCTATCTGTATCATCCTGTGATAATACCAGCTCCTCTCACCTATATGTATCATCATGTGATAATACCAGCTCCTCTCATCTATCTGTATCATCCTGTGATAATACCAGCTCCTCACACCTATCTGTATCATCCTCTGATAATACCAGCTCCTCACACCTATCTGTATCATCCTGTGATAATACCAGCTCCTCACACCTATCTGTATCATCCTGTAATATTACCAGCTCCTCACACCTATCTGTATCATCCTGTGATAATACCAGCTCCTCACACCTATCTGTATCATCCTGTAATATTACCAGCTCCTCTCACCTATCTGTATTATCCTGTAATATTACCAGCTCCTCACACCTATCTGTATCATCCTGTGATAATACCAGCTCCTCTCACCTATCTGTATCATCCTGTAATATTACCAGCTCCTCTCACCTATCTGTATCATCCTGTAATATTACCAACTCCTCTCACCTATCTGTATCATCCTGTAATATTACCAGCTCCTCTCACCTATCTGTATCATCCTGTGATAATACCAGCTCCTCTCACCTATCTGTATCATCCTGTGATAATACCAGCTCCTCTCACCTATCTGTATCATCCTGTGATAATACCAGTTCCTCTCACCTATCTGTATCATCCTGTGATAATACCAGCTCCTCACACCTATCTGTATCATCCTGTGATAATACCAGCTCCTCTCACCTATCTGTATCATCCTGTGATAATACCAGCTCCTCTCACCTATCTGTATCATCCTGTGATAATACCAGCTCCTCTCACCTATCTGTATCATCCTGTGATAATACCAGCTCCTCTCACCTATCTGTATCATCCTGTAATATTACCAGCTCCTCACACCTATCTGTATCACCCTGTGATAATACCAGCTCCTCTCACCTATCTGTATCATCCTGTGATAATACCAGCTCCTCTCACCTATCTGTATCATCCTGTAATATTACCAGCTCCTCTCACCTAACTGTATCATCCTGTAATATTACCAACTCCTCTCACCTATCTGTATCATCCTGTAATATTACCAGCACCTCTCACCTATCTGTATCATCCTGTGATAATACCAGCTCTTCTCACCTATCTGTATCATCCTGTGATAATACCAGCTCCTCACACCTATCTGTATCATCCTGTGATAATACCAGCTCCTCTCACCTATCTGTATCATCCTGTAATATTACCAATGCCTCTCACCTATCTGTATCATCCTGTGATAATACCAGCTCCTCTCACCTATCTGTATCATCCTGTGATAATACCAGCTCCTCTCACCTATCTGTATCATCCTGTGAGAATACCAGCTCCTCAAACCTATCTGTATCATCCTGTGATAATACCAGCTCCTCTCACCTATATGTATCATCATGTGATAATACCAGCTCCTCTCATCTATCTGTATCATCCTGTGATAATACCAGCTCCTCACACCTATCTGTATCATCCTCTGATAATACCAGCTCCTCACACCTATCTGTATCATCCTGTGATAATACCAGCTCCTCTCACCTATCTGTATCATCCTGTGATAATACCAGCTCCTCTCATCTATCTGTATCATCCTGTGATAATACCAGCTCCTCACACCTATCTGTATCATCCTGTGATAATACCAGCTCCTCACACCTATCTGTATCATCCTGTGATAATACCAGCTCCTCTCACCTATCTGTATCATCCTGTGATAATACCAGCTCCTCTCACCTATCTGTATCATCCTGTAATATTACCAGCTCCTCACACCTATCTGTATCATTCTGTGATAATACCAGCTCCTCTCACCTATCTGTATCATCCTGTGATCAGTGGCGGCTGGTGAATTTTTAGGATGGGGGTGCACAAGACCCTGCCCCTATTAGAAAGCCATGCCCCTTTGAAAAACACGCCCCTTTTTAAAATCCACGCCCCTTTTAACAAGCCACACCCATTTTTAAAAACCACACCCTTTGTGAAAGTCACGCCCATCAAATGGCCCCACCCATTTGAACCAGCAGTGTTTTTGGTCATCGTCTTCTTGAAATATCCAGCCCCGGCCTGGGGGTAACTTCAACTGAAGTTTGTGACTAATTCCTCAACATTATTCTCAAGTATCTGCTGATATTGAGTGTAATCCATGAGACCCTCAACAATATTCCCAGTAGTACAGGTCTTTGGAGGTGGTCTGTGGGCTGTTTTTGACCGTTCTTATCATCCTTTGCCTATCCGATATTTTACTTGGCCTGCCACTTCTGGCCTTAACAAGAACTGTGCCTGTGGTCTTCCATATCCTCACCATGCTGACTATGTTCCTCACAGTGGACACTGACATCTTAAATCTATGCAATAGCTTTTTGTAGCCTTCCTCTAAACCATGATGTTGAACAATCTTTGTTTTTAGGTCATTTGAGAGTTAATTTGTGGCCCCCATGTTGCCACTCTTCAGAGGAGAGTCATAGAGAACAACTTGCAATTGGCCACCTTAAAACCTTTTATCATGATTGGATACACCTGTCTATGAAGTTTAAGGCTTAATGGGCTAACCAAACCAATTTTGTCTTCCAATTAATCAGTGCTAGGTAGTTACAGGTATTCAAATCAACAAAATAACAAGGGTGCACAAATGTATGCACCTGTCTATTTTTGTTTTGATGCATATTGCACATTTTCTGTTAATCCAATAAACCTAATTTCAATACTGAATTTTTACAGTGTCCTTCATTTATTTGATAGATCAAAATGAAATTACTCATCCAAACAGCCAATTATTTATAACTGAAAATCATGGAAATTGTCAGAGGTGCCTAAACTTTTGCATACAACTGTATATGATTTCATGCACTCAAACTGTATTAAAGTAATGTACTCAGAGATATGAAATATATTTTTATGAAATGTAACTTCAATTATATATAAATACTATGCTCCAATACAGCTCACAGGCAGGATATCTAAAAAATATACAAAGGGAACATTTGTTAAAGTTTAAGCTTCAAAAGATTCTTTACTTCATCGCTTAATGAGATTAGATCTCTACAAACAAGATAACCATGTTACCTCTCTGGGGTGACAGAGAAACAATTCTGTACTTTAGTTCAGATATGCTCAATCTTCAGGAAAGTAAGTAATTATCCCTTGTATGATATATAAATGATGAGACTAACAATACTTTTGAAGGTCTGAATCCACATATACGTCTGGAAAGGTTTTCTAGCTCAGAATCGATCCAAGCATATAGAAGACAAAATTTCATATGAAATGACTTGTACCTAATTTTCATATAGTTTTATATACTCCTATACTTTATTAAGGAATGACTTCAAATATGGAATATATTTATATTAAAGTGGGATAATAAGGAAATATAAATATTGTTACAATAAATTAATCACTACAGAATTCTAATTAAATGCAATGTAATATCAGAATATGAAATGATTAATCAATTGATTTCAAATAGTTAATACTATAGTATAGCTGATTATTAGTATCATACTAACTAAGTATTAAATTACAATCCCTTTAAGTCTCCCAATATTTAATGAATCATCGCGTTCATCATATCCTCGAAGTGAAAGCTCAAATGCGCCGGAAAATAGAATATAATTCATAATTTTGGAAAGAACATAACGATTTGTGGTTACTTGATGTTTGTGTTTTTTAACATTCAAACAATATGCACTGACAAGTTGTTGGCGAATATCAATCCTTCAAAGCAAATTAAACTCTAATGGGGAGTATAAATATGATTAGTAGCAATTATTAATATTTTTGGAGTTAAATGTGATAAATCGGCGACACCATAACTCACCCAACTTGAATCACCACTTTGTTTTTCAAACAGGAGACAATAAAAACAAGATCCTGTTTGCAAAATGACTATTAAGTTAATCTCTTAAGATATTATCAGTAGGAAGTATATATATATATATATATATATATATATATATATATATATATATATATATTTATATATATATATTTATAATATTTAATATTATGACCATGTCTAATATTTAAATTAATATACAAGAATCCATACTCTTCAGTATACCCATGTCTAGTGTTAAAATATACATGCTCAGTTAAATTATATAATAACATATATATTAACCAAATGATTAATCAAAGCTGCGAAATAATAAGTATCTTGAATGTACATTTATGAAAATATATTCCTGGATATAAAGAACCTTCCACTTTATAGAGAAATAAAACCACATCTCAATTATTGTTGCCCTAGCCCCCAGTGTTCGATATTAGGCAATGCAGCCAAAGGCCGTGGCAACATTAAGATAAATACACCAACATTTTACTTTCTACAAAAGAAGATTATTTCTATTACACTAGTGCTTAATAATTAACTTCAAAGGTAAAGATTAAAACAAAACAGAATGTTGATAACTCAAGTACAATTTTTGTAAATTAAGTCAATCCGCCTGTCTTTTTTTGAGGCAAATAAATCAATAACATTTTCGGTGAATGTAGGCATGTCATTGATCAATTGTTTTTCAATTGTGAGCATGGCTAGAGCAGTCAGTCTTTCCTCAGTCATGGTGCTCCTTAGAAATGTCTTAACTTGTTTTAAAGTTGAGAAACATCTCTCAGCCTCAGCAGTTGTCACGGGAATAGTCGAAATAATTTGCAACAGTTTGTAGGTCTCCGAGAAAGTACTGTCCAAGTTATTTTCTATTACAAACTGTAGAAGACTGATGGCACCATTCATATTTCGGAAATCTGGTCTTCTGTAAATTACTCCTAGTTCCGTTTTCAGGCGATCTTTCTGTAATATGTCATAAACAGCTGATGTTTGTTCAAGAAGCTGATTTGGAAAAATTTTCTCGTAATCTGCAAATTTTTCAGCTTGGAGGAGAGAAACAGCCGAGTAGTGAGTTATAAAAGAAAACTATCTTTTACTTGATTCGTGATAACATCGCATATCTCTTTAGCTTCCACAGTCTGAGTAATGTGAATATTTTCTCTCTTCCTTTTCCTTGATGTTTCCTCTGTTTCTGATAGCGTCATGATCACTGTGTCCATTCTTTTCCTTTCGTTTTCCATTGTCTGCTGGAAAGTGTTAACATGTTTTCGAATAAGTGCCGCGTCTGTTAGTTTTTTCTGAAGTTGGTTGTATAACACATCTACATGTGGCATAATATTGTGAAAACTGAAAGCCAAAACACAAATACAGAGTCTTGTAACATACGCCGAATAGCCCCTGCTTGATTTATAGCTATTTCTTTTTTCGATGTTGACTCTATTTTTTCCATACATTCAATTAACTGTTCCCTGTTTTCAAACACTGTATTGACGGTTCAACTCTTGAAATTCCACCTGGTGGCTGAACCATGAGGTATCCTTCTTCTAACAGTTTCATCTAGAATAGCTATCCGTTGTGGCGAGTTACTAAAAAAGTTAGTAATGTCACTTAGGTTAGAAAAAAATACTCGAACTTGTTGATTCTGACTGCTTGCTTGGCAGACAATCAAATTGAGTTGATGTGCGTAGCAATGCACAAAATGTGCATTCTTGTAGGTACGTTTAATTATAGCCTGAACACCTGCATGCTGACCACTCATCACGCTTGCACCGTCGTAACTCTGGGATATCAATTTTTCTGGGTTGTCTATAACTTTTTCCAAATTATTTTGGATACATATAGCTATAGATTCTGCATCATGTTCAGCTGGATTAGTGAATTCCCAGAATCTCTCAACCGGTTGACCGTTACCTATAATGTATCGAAAAAAACAACCAATTGGAAGGCAGATGAAACATCAGTTGTTTCATCTGCTATCACTGCTACAAAACTTGCTTTTGAGATTTCATTTTTTATTTGGTTCTGGCAAACAGTAAGCATACAGTCTAATAAATCGTTTTGAATTTCTTTTGACGTTCCTTTAAAAACAGTGGCACTAGCGAGATGTTCTTTTAGAGATGCATCAAGTTCTGCTGAGAAGTTTATAAGACCTCTGAAAATGCCTGGATTTAATGAATCCTCGCGTTCGTCATGTCCTCGAAGTGCAAGTTCAAATGCGCCGCAAAATAAAATACAATTAATTATTTTCGAAAGAACATAACGATTTTTCGTTACTTGCTCATTATGTTTTTTAATATTTAAACGATATGCACTGTCAAGTTGTTGTCGAATATCAACCCTTCCTAACAAATTAAACTCTAATGTGGAGTTTAAATGTGATTGGGAGCAACTATGTTTATTTATTTTTTGTCTTAAATGTGATAAATCAGCGACACCAGAACTCACCCAGCTTGATTCACCACTTTGTTTTGCAAACAGGAGACAATAAAAACAAAAGAGCCTGTTAGATAATTCACAGCCACAAATCCATGGATATTTATCATATACCTCGGGTTTGAATTCTCTTTTGAAATCTCTAGTTTTACATTTTGTTACCTGGGTAAGGTTAAGCCTAGGTGTTGGCCGGAGCATTTTAATTTCCATTTTTCTTTCCATGGGCAATGTTGAAAAATCTAATTGCTTTAGCTCAGACACACTAATTTTACTAAGTGCCATCTTAACTCTTAGTTTACACACAAAGAACAGTACTTTGCTGTTATAAAATATATAACTTGTACGTAAGTAGTTTTGCTGTTATAATATATATATATAACTTTTAGACAACGTAGTTTTGCTGTTATAATATATATAACTTTTAGACAAGTAGTTTTGATGTTATAAAATATAAAACTTGTAGGTTAGTAGCTTTGCAGCTGTTATAAATGATACAACTTGTAGGTAATTAGCTTTGCAGCTGTTATAAAATATACAACTTGTAGGTAAGTAGTTTTGCAGCTGTTATAAAATATATGACTTGTAGGTAATTAGCTTTTCAGCTGATATAAAATATAGAACTTGTAGGTAAGTAGTTTTGCTGTTCTAAAATATATAACTTATAGGTAAAAAGTTTTGCTGTTCTAAAATATATAACTTGTAGGTAAAAAGTTTTGCTGTTCTAAAATATATAACTTGTAGGTAAAAAGTTTTGCTGTTCTAAAATATATAACTTCTAGGTAAGATTTGTTGTTGTTATAAAATATATAACTATATGCAGGTTTAATGCCTATCTGCAGTCTGCAGCAGTTAACTACTTTTTAAAAAACTATTAAAATAATTAACAACTAAAATACTTTGATAGTATTCTAATTATAGCAAGCAGCAGCTGCGACAGCCGTCAGCTGCGACTGCCGTTAGAGGCTCCTAACGCTGGTTTTAGGCTACCGCCGGTATTTGGAGTCACTCAAAATAGGGTCTAACGCTCACTTTTCAGCCGCGACTTTTCCATACCGCAGATCCCCCTACGCCATTTGCGTATCCTATCTTTTCAATGGGATCTTTCTAACGCCGGTATTTAGAGTCGTTTCTGAAGTGAGCGTTAGAGCTCTAACGACAAAACTCCAGCCGCCGAAAAAAAGCAGGAGTTAAGAGCTTTCTGGGCTAACGCCGGTTCATAAAGCTCTTAACTACTGTACCCTAAAGTACACTAACACCCATAAACTACCTATGTACCCCTAAACTGAGGTCCCCCCACATCGCCGCAACTCGATAACATTTTTTTAACCCCTAATCTGCCGACCGCCACCTACGTTATCCTTATGTACCCCTAATCTGCTGCCCCTAACACCGCCGACCCCTGTATTATATTTATTAACCCCTAACCTGCCCCCCTCAACATCGCCGCCAGCTACTTACAATAATTAACCCCTAATCTGCCGACCGCAAAGCGCCGTCACCTACGTTATCCTTATGTACCCCTAATCTGCTGCCCCTAACACCGCCGACCCCTATATTATATTTATTAACCCCTAACCTGCCCCCACAACGTCGCCGACACCTGCCTACACTTATTAACCCCTAATCTGCCGAGCGGACCTGAGCGCTACTATAATAAAGTTATTAACCCCTAATCCGCCTCACTAACCCTATCATAAATAGTATTAACCCCTAATCTGCCCTCCCTAACATCGCCGACACCTAACTTCAATTATTAACCCCTAATCTGACGACCGGAGCTCACCGCTATTCTAATAAATGTATTAACCCCTAAAGCTAAGTCTAACCCTAACACTAACACCCCCCTAAGTTAAATATAATTTTAATCTAACGAAATTAATTAACTCTTATTAAATAAATTATTCCTATTTAAAGCTAAATACTTACCTGTAAAAAAAATTCCTAATATAGCTACAATATAAATTATAATTACATTGTAGCTATTTTAGGATTATTATTTATTTTACAGGCAACTTGGTAATTATTTTAACTAGGTACAATAGCTATTAAATAGTTAAGAACTATTTAATAGTTACCTAGTTAAAATAATAACAAAATTACCTGTAAAATAAGTCCTAACCTAAGTTATAATTAAACCTAACACTACCCTATCAATAAATCAATTAAATAAAATACCTACAATTACCTACAATAAATTCTAACACTACACTATCAATAAATAAATTAAATACAATTTCTACAAATAACTACAATTACATAAACTAACTAAAGTACAAAAAATAAAAAAGAACTAAGTTACAAAAAATAAAAAAATATTTACAAACATAAGAAAAATATTACAACAATTTTAAACTAATTACACCTACTCTAAGCTCCCTAATAAAATAACAAAGACCCCCAAAATAAAAAAAATGCCCTACCCTATTCTAAATTAATAAATTTAAAAGCTCTTTTACCTTACCAGCCCTGAACAGGGCCCTTTGCGGGGCATGCCCCAAGAAAATCAGCTCTTTTGCCTGTAAAAAAAAACATACAATACCCCCCCCCAACATTACAACCCACCACCCACATACCCCTAATCTAACCCAAACCCCCCTTAAATAAACCTAACACTAAGCCCCTGAAGATCTTCCTACCTTGTCTTCACCTCACCGGGTATCACCGATCGGTCCTGGCTCCGATATCTTCATCCAACCCAAGCGGGGGCTAGACATCCACTGAAGAAGTCCAGAAGAGGGTCCAAAGTCTTCCTCCTATCCGGCAAGAAGAGGACATCCGGACCGGCAAACATCTTCATCCAAGCGGCATCTTCGATCTTCTTCCATCTGGTGCGGAGCGGGTCCATGTTGAAGCAGCCGACGCGGATCCATCCTCTTCTTCCGGCGTCTCCCGACGAATGACGGTTCCTTTAAGGGACGTCATCCAAGATGGCGTCCCTCGAATTCCGATTGGCTGATAGGATTCTATCAGCCAATCGGAATTAAGGTAGGAATATTCTGATTGGCTGATGGAATCAGCCAATCAGAATCAAGTTCAATCCGATTGGCTGATCCAATCAGCCAATCAGATTGAGCTCGCATTCTATTGGCTGTTCCGATCAGCCAATCGGAATTCGAGGGACGCCATCTTGGATGACGTCCCTTAAAGGAACCGTCATTCGTCGGGAGACGCCGGAAGAAGAGGATGGATCCGCGTCGGCTGCTTCAACATGGACCCGCTCCGCACCAGATGGAAGAAGATCGAAGATGCCGCTTGGATGAAGATGTTTGCCGGTCCGGATGTCCTCTTCTTGCCGGATAGGAGGAAGACTTTGGACCCTCTTCTGGACTTCTTCAGTGGATGTCTAGCCCCCGCTTGGGTTGGATGAAGATATCGGAGCCAGGACCGATCGGTGATACCCGGTGAGGTGAAGACAAGGTAAGAAGATCTTCAGGGGCTTAGTGTTAGGTTTATTTAAGGGGGGTTTGGGTTAGATTAGGGGTATGTGGGTGGTGGGTTGTAATGTTGGGGGGGGGTATTGTATGTTTTTTTTTACAGGCAAAAGAGCTGATTTTCTTGGGGCATGCCCCGCAAAGGGCCCTGTTCAGGGCTGGTAAGGTAAAAGAGCTTTTAAATTTATTAATTTAGAATAGGGTAGGGCATTTTTTTATTTTGGGGGTCTTTGTTATTTTATTAGGGGGCTTAGAGTAGGTGTAA
>NC_069503.1:457322258-457334758 GCF_027579735.1 Bombina bombina | reverse complement strand
TAACGGAGACCTTTTTTAATATTTTTAAATATAAAACATGGCCTATAGGAGGGCCGGACTGGGACCAAAAATAGGCCTGGGCATTTTAAGGCAAAGCAGCCCAGTCCACCCCCCCCCTCCCATTTCTTATTTAACTTTATACCAAATGTCAAATATACATATATATTGGTGTGTGTGTGTGTGGTATATGTGTGTGTATATGTATATATATATATATATATATATATATATATATATATATATATATATATATATATATATATATATATATATATATACATATATATATGTGTATATACACACACACACATATATACATACATGTACACACACAGACACATACATACTGTATATACATACACACACATATATATATATTTTACATACATACACACACATATATATATATACACATACACACACACATAATATATATATATATATATATATATATATATATACACACACACACATATATAGATACACACAAATATATATACAATACACACACATATATACATACACACACACACACACACACACCACACACACATATATATATATATATATATATATATATATATATACACACATATATATATATATATAAATATATATATAAAATACACACATATATACATACACACACAAGCATTAACACATACATACATATACAAAGATAAACATGCACAGAAACTGGGGAATAAATACACTTTACATATAACTCCTGTCCCAGTACTGAAAATACATTAAGAGCAATGTATACATTTTTCATTCTCTTGCAGCATTCCCCAATGAAGACCTATTATGGGGTAGTTGTGCTGTCATAAAATAGTGTAAGGTGGCAAGCAACACAATGCTGCTCATCTATGGTGTGCAAGTTACCAGGCTGTAAATACCCCTCCTGCAGCTAAGACCCTGTTTATGTGCTGTACTCATCTTACCTTCAGAGACTGACTTTTCTCCTACTGCTGGAGGATCACACAGCACCGCACAAGGGGGAAGTGTAGGGAGGAGCAGTGGCGTAGCGTGGGGGGGGGCACAGGGGCAATGGCCCCGGGCGCATAATTATGGGGGGCGCAAAAGGTCTTCAGTCACTCTGTCTACTACTCTCAAATCAATCAATACAAGTGTGAAATTTAGTCTGTCTGAGTCTGACTCATCATGGTCTGTGAGTCTGTGCCGCCGGCGCCTCCTGTAAGTGTAGCACTGTGTATGTAATCTACTTATTAGTTGACTCTTATCTGACTCTGTCTGTCCACTCCAAACGTTACCTCCTGGCTCCTGCTGTGCTGCAGTCTACAGTTTATGATACTAGCACTGCGGGTCCTGACTCCTCCCACTCCCAGTGCGCAGGTCAAGAGGGACCGAGAGAGCAAGAAGTGGAGGAAGAGCCTGAGGACTGTCTCTAGCGTGTCATGCCTGGTGCCTGCCCTGCTGCCCGTGAAGCCTGGTAAGTAATTTAGGGAGCCGGGAGGAGAGGAAAGGGATGTCAGTGGCAGCGGCTTAGACTGGGGTTTGATTGGGGATGGGGTCGGGGGGGGGGATCACCTGGCTGCAGAGCAGACCATAGCCTGGGTACGAAGACCCCTCTGTACCTACCTCAGCACTGTGACTTGTGGGGCACTGGGGCACAAACAGCTGCATACACATGGACATGGCTGAAGCCTGGAAATGGGACTTGCTGCAGCTATTTATATATCGTCCCCTTAGTTAGTAATAGTCTCAGAGGAAGCAGCCATCATATAAATGCATTGCTGCTCAATCAAGGAAGGACAAGGGGATACTATATTTATCTATCTGTGCACCAGCATGGATTTAGAATTTTACACAAAAATGATACATTATAAAAAAATCTTCTAACCAAATGACCCTTTAGCTACAAAGCAATATATGATATTAATATCATCATTCCAGCAATTATGTAATTTTATGCCAATGCAGGTGGAAAAAAAAAATCATACATGTATAAGAAAACATTTTTTTAGAATTGGTTTTAAATAAATATTTTATTTAATTATAAACAAATATTTAGAAGGCGAAAGCTTTCACCTTCTAAATATTTGTTTATAATTAAATAAAATATTTATTTAAAACCAATTGTAAAAAAATGTTTTCTTATACATGTATGATTTTACAGTGTTTGTATTGTGTTATAGATCATGACTCAGTAAGAGACAATGAGACTTAACAACTATTAATATATAATATGGACTCATTTTGTCCCCACAATATTCCTATTCTGATAACATAGAAACCAAACTGCTGTTTGCAAGTCAAACCCCATGCTGCTGGCTCATTACTTGTGGATCAGCTTCATTTTCTTTTTTTTTTAAGTTTCTTTTATTATAATAGTTACTTCTATAGTCACATTGGCTTAGTTCCTATGGTATTTTTGGTTGAAGAGATAGCTAGGTAAGTGTCTGGAACGCTACATGACCGAAAATAGTGCTGCCATATAGTGCCCTTGCAAATGGATAACATTATTGCAAAAAGACTGCCATATAGTGCTCCAGACATGTGCAGGCTCCTGAGCTTATATCCTTTCAATTCAACTAAAGATACCAAGAGAATGAAGACAATTTGAAAATAAAAGTAAATTAGAAAGTTGCTTAAGATTGCATGCTCTATCTGAATTATGAAAGAAAATGTTTGGGTTTCATGTCCCTTTAAAGGAACAGTAAAGTTAAAATTAAACTTCATGACTTTGGTAGAACATGTGATTTTAACAACTTTCCATTTTTCTTCTGTTATCTAGTTTGCTTCATTCTCTTATTATCCTTTGAAGAGTATACCTAGGTAGGCTTAGTAGAAGTTCACTACTGTGAGCTAGCTGCTGATTGCTGGCTGCACTGCACATGTATGCCTCTTGTCATTGGCTTACTAAAATGCTCAGCTAGCTCACAGTAGTTCATTGCTTCGTATTCAACAAAGGACACTAAGATAATGAGGCAAATTTAATAATATAATATGAAATATCTCTTTCATCAAAGCAATATTTAGCGCTCCACTTGTAATCTGGCTCTTTGATGGGTAGTAGTGTCAAGTAAAAATCCAGCTATTTCATATACATTTACACAAAATAAACCTAGAGGAACAGGTTCTCATATATTTTATACTGTGCTGCTAGTAAAATAAGTAATCAGAAATAGGTTAATTTAAGTTTATTAACTGACTAACATTACTGCTTTAATTACTGTTTAATATATATAGACAGAAAGAGACATACAGATAGACAGACAGAGACAATTGGTAAAAAGTTACACTGCATAAATACCTTACGTTCATAATATTTTTTTTATTTTTTTAAATATATATACCCCAATTGTTCACACTATTACTCTTCTATATGAGTTTGAGAATATTTTCCAAATATGTTCCTGAGGGTGTGTAAATGTTTGAGTTTATTTTCCCCCCACATATATATATATATCTCGATTTCTGACATTTAATTAAATTACTATATGACATATAGTAAAATACACAATATTGCTCTTTATATTACAGAAACCTGCTAATGTGTGTGTATTGTGTTATGAAACATGAGATTCCAACCATGAGTGAGTGTGTGTATATATCTGTATATTTTTATATATATATTTATATATATATATATATTTTTATATATATATATATATATATATATATATATATATATATATATATATTATATGTATCTATATATTTATATATATATTATATGTACCCTACTGCTGGAAGAGACTCAGTCAGTGCTAATGGGTTAGGGGGGCGCAATTCTTACCTTGCCCTGGGCGCTGACAACCCACGCTACGCCACTGGGGAGGAGGGAAGTTTCTAAGGCAACACTTCCTGTGTAAACAAGCAGCAGTGCCGATCACAGCTCAGGCACAGCTGCTATGAGGAGGAAGAAAAATCACTACAATATAAGATCACACTTATTCCTCCCCAGCCCAAATGCCAGTATCGTTCACTGCACAGTGCCTGGATCTGACTGGCTGCTGCTCAGTGCTCTTACTCACTAAAGTTTTGGGGGCAACTGGCAAGCCTAACTCCAGCACTGCAGTGTTCCACATCACATGCCATGTTACACAGCCACAGCCCACGCTCTACTGTGCTTTAGCTCCTGCTTGACTCACACATGTGTGTCCTTAATTAAAATTAGTTATAGAGGGGAGGCGAGAAATGACTGAGAAGCAGAGTATTAGAAGAACAGCCCCTAGGAAAAGAAAAACGAGTGAGATCATGAGGATGAGGGCATGATGAAGCAGGAAGATAAATCGTTAGCTCACCGTCATGAAGAAAAAGCGCCAGTGTCCCAGCCCAGGTCAGCCCGTCTCTGCGTTACTGGCAGTGGCTGCATTCTCTCTTCTGACAATCTCCTGCCTCGCAGCCTGAGCCTCCTTTTTTCCCGCTCAGCAGCCGACAAATGTTTCAGTGACAGTCAGAGCGTTGCCATGGTAACCAGCCAGCCCCAGAGAGACTCAGACGACTTGCTGAATTCTGATTGGCTGAGACTCTGAGAGGCGGTCAGGGCTGAGTCCGGAGGCTTTCACAGTCAAGCCTCCAGTGGGAGTGTATGGGGCGCATTGGAGAGCACTGCATTAGCACCTTTTCTCCTCTTGATGGCAGTCTCTCAGCGGCCCATACACTTCCACAGTGAGTCAATACATTCATATTGCGCAATGCAAGGACAGCTGGCTGGCCTTGTCTTGCGCAATATAAATGTATTGAATTATGTATTATATTGTATTACGTTTTTTTATATAAGTTTTACACAAGCACATGAATTTGGTGGAGGGATGGGGGGGTAGGGGGGGTCACCTTTTTTTATTAAAAAAAAAATATGGAAAAAAAAAAGATCTAATTTTTTATTTTTTATCAAAAGGCTGTTATTACATACATTGGCCAGGGGAGGCACTGCCTCACCTGCCTACTGTGACTGCACGTCACTGCTAGGGATGGGCGAATGTTTCTAAAAATTCGAAATTCAAAATGAATTTTGATACATTCGTTCATTTGAATCGAATTTTGAATGTTTATATAACATTCTAACATTCTACTTTCTAATTTTCGTTTTTGAATTTTTCAATAAAATTCAAAAATATTCGTTAGAATAATAGAATGTTTAGCTATGTATTCAATCAATTTCGAAATGTAATATTTGAATTCGAATGTGACATTCAAATTCGAAATAGTATTTCTAGCCTACAACTGTGTTTAATAAATGTAATATTGGAATTCGAATGCTACATTCGAATGTCACATTCGAATTTGAAATAGTATTCTAGTCTAATACTGTGTTTTAAATGTAATATTCAAATTCAAATGTGACATTCGAATTCAAATGTCACATTCGAATTCTAAATAGTATTTCTAGTCTAATACTGTGTTTTTAAATGTAATATTCGAATTTGAATGTGACATTCGAATTCGAAATAGTATTTCTAGTTTACAACTGTGTTTAATAAATGTGATATTCGATTAGAATGTGATATTAGATTTGAATGTGATATTCGATTCGAATGTGACATTCAAATTCGAAATAGTATTTTTAGTCTACAATTGTGTTTTATAAATGTAATATTCGAATTAGAAAGTGAAATTTCGAATTCGAATGTGGCATTCGAATGCGAATGTGACATTCAAAAGCTGTAAATAACATTCGAAAATCGAATTTTTAAGAATATTCGTTCTTATCAACATTCTATTATGTAAATCGAATTTCTACAATAATATTCGTTCTAACATTCGAATTCGAAAATAAACACATTCGCCCATGCCTAGTCAGTATCCAGTTTATATTTATTTATATATCTTTTTTTTTTTTAATTATAAACATAGTGTCTCTGTTTGCATCAGTGATCTGCTTCATATGGTAATAGAAGCACTGTCCGCGCCTCCTTACCATATAAAGTCAGATGCCTTCTCACTCTGGCTGGGGTCTTAGCTGTCAGAGCTGACAGCTAAGAATGCAGCATGAGGGAAAAGGTTGGAAGTAGCTACTATGTCAACAGATTACTCTAGTCAAAGTACCCTGCGACGTAGTAGCTACGTCCATTAGGCTTAAGGGGTTAAAAGATCAAACTGAATTCATAATAAGTTTGCTATATATAAAGTGTGTCTTCCATCCAAACTATTAGCTACCATCTTTGTGGTAAGCTCACTCAGCGGGTCTTTAAGAATCCCTTTAAACAACTTTACACTATAATCATACTCAATACTTCTGTATCACTACCTTGTAGAAATGAGAACACTTGATAGTTATTTAAAATGCATTAAAGCATGGCAGACTGTAAGACAAGCCAGCAGAACCCGAGAGACTCAAAAAGCCTAATGCTAGCAGCAGGGCCGCCACTAGAAATTTTGGGGCCCCTGACTTAACCATTGATCAGGGCCCCCCCTCCTTTGACATGTGCAATTTTTGACTAAGTGACTAAAACGTATATGCACTTTAATCTTAAGTGTCTATTTAAACTTGGAAATGTTGTAAAGGTAGTAACATACACTGAAACACACACTCACACATAAGGATTCACATATAGACACTCTAGAAGACACGCAAAGAAACACAGACCCAGACAACTAAACAGACACTCAGCACTTGTTTACATTGACCTGACAAGTAATGAGGTAAACTACAGTTTTGTAAAAAAAAGAAATTTATAAAACAAAATATGGAGTTCTTATTATCTTTTTGTAAAGGAAGATGCCAAATAAATGATGACAACAGCATGCAGTGGCTGAAAGGAAGGGCCCTGAACTGCCTAAACAATAATTTAAAGGTTAAATGGTAGATTAGTGACTTCCGGAAAGGTCTCATTAGTCTCAAAGTCTGTAGAAAGATGTGAATAATCAGTAGTAAGGTCAAAATGCCCTAAAAAGGAACAGACAATGGACAAACACACACACACACAAACTCAAACTTGCACATACACCCAAGGATACACCAACAGAGACAGCCTCAGAAAACACACAAAGACACACACACACAGAGACACCCACAGAAAACACACAAAGACATACACACACAGAGAGCCAACCACATAAAACACAGAAAGACATACATACACACACCCTGACTGAGACATCCACAGAAAACACACAAAGACATACACACACCCTCACAGAGACACCTACAGAAAATACACACCCTCACAGAGACATCCACAGAAAACACAGACATACATACACACACACACACCCTCACAGAGACATCCACAGAAAACACAGACATACACACTCACCCTCACAGAGGCATCCAGAGAAAATACACAAAGACAAACACATGCCCACCCTCACAGAGACACCCATAGAAAAAGCTCAAAGACAAATGCACACACCCTCACAGACATCCACAGAAAATGCACAAAGACATACACACCCACCTTCACAGAGAGACCCACAGAAAAAAAAATACATACACACTCATAGAGACACAAACCAAAGCACAAAGACATAAACACAGAAACCCACAGAAACACTCACAGGAGGAAACATTTATGTACCTTGCATCCCCTAAATCCACAGTGTGTGACATGCATGATAAAAAAATGCAGAAATTAAGAGATCACTTTTTAAAGAATCATATTTGTAAATGTGCAAACAAAAATAATTCTGTGAATTCAAAATTGAACATTAATGAGCTGGGTAGATGGCTAGATGAAGAAAAGTACTTTTAGAAGGTTGACATATGTTTGTCTGATATTTTCCCCATTTTCCCCAACCAAGAGCACCACTTCAAATATAGTGTACAAATGTTCCCATCTGTCAGCTGTACTTGTGGATTTTGAAAATGCTGTACTCTATATGGTCTTGGTGGAACCATAAGCTGTGGTACTCATACCGTTAGATCTGGTTAAATGCAGGATTTAAGCTTGTTGGTATGCATTTCAAAATTAAGTCAGTAGTGTAAACTGAACAGTTTTAAGTTAACCTGTCTCATTTCAAACACTGAGCAATCTTAGTCTGAGAGTATAACAAGTTATGCAGATGTAAAAATCTTAGATAAAATGCCTCCTTGTATCTGGAAAGTCCTTGCATAAAGGGGCAGTAAACTGGAATGTAATATATATCATTTGTGTATTGAGGAGGAAACATTTCTGCATGGTTTTAAATATAGAATTTCTACAGCATTGTCAAATAATCATAAATACACTGCTGCTAAAAAAATGTGTTTTTATGGACCCCTGGCCCCACCATACAACTACTACCACACTGAAGTTACAATCTTAAATTGCACAAAGAAATAAAAAACATTTGCTAAGTAATTCCTACCTCCTCTGCAAATGAAAGTGATCAGCCGACTGACTCAGGCACACACTGTACAAACAAAGTGCCAAGTCTGTCTCACACTGTGCATAGTGGTTTAGTGCGCAGTCAGAAATCATCTCAAATGCTAATACTTTACTCTTTGTAATAACATTTCCCATGCTCAATTAGCACTCTGCTGTAGTACCCACTGGTGGCTGGCAAAATTTAAAAAACAATTTTTTTTTTTTTTTTTAGTTCTTGCCTCATGGGGCCCCCCTAGCCCATTGGGCCCCTGACAGGAGTCACCCCTGTCACCCCCTGATGGCGGCCCTGGCTAGCAGTGTTTTCACTAGCGATAAAACAGAATTTACTGTGGCACTTGTAATCTAACCCTAAAAGTATGTGGGGGGTGCTCAGGGACACACATTTAATTTGCAGGGGGATCACAGGGAAACACATTAAAGATGGAGGCCATGAAACATACTAAAGATACAGGGGACCCCATTGTACACTCTTAATGTGTGGGAAGGAGTCCAGTGACCTAAATTAATGGTGTGTGGGGGCTGTGAAATATGCTAAAATTATGGGGTTGACAAGCACTGCAATATTTAAATGTCATTATAAAATAATCTGTGATAATTTTAATTATATAAAATACTACATTTTGAGACTGCAAATATTTTTCAGGCTGAGTTTATGCCAGCTGGTGTCAGTAACAAACAGTCTCAGCTTTTTATGGCATTACCATATAATATTTAAAATCTACAGGATAAATGTGCTGGTACCTCAGATCGATGTCCTGGTCATTGGACAGCTCTAGCTTTTTAATCCTTTAATGGGTCTCTGGTTTGGTGATACCATGCTCCCTGAAAGGGAAACTGGACATCAAACTCTCAGGCAAATACCGGCAGCCCTCTGCTATCACCACTATGTCTTCAGTGCCTCAGGTATTATATAATTTTGGCGTACAGCTTGCAGGAAATGTATTGGTGGCTATTCCCTTGGATTATTCCCTGGCTACTTAAAACTTTGCTGTGTGTCTTGATTGTTCAGCAGGAAAATGTTACAGCTGCTCTGATCCAGATGGGGAGACGATGATTATAGTGGCGAAGTGTGAGCAAGAGGTGCCACAATAAAGTTTTAGGCAGTGACCCAGGAGTTGTTGCACTGGAATATCTTCAGCTTCTCAGTGCCTTGGATTGGCGGAGTTATTTGTTTACCCGCCACGTATGTGATTTGCCACTCGATATTGGGTCACATGAGTTGCAGCGGTTTGCTATATAGAGCCATGATTGTAACAATCTCCTGAAACCTGGGAATTTTCCGAGCAAGTCTACAATATATGCAGATTAAAAGTGAGCTATTTGCCATAATGCGGAAAGACATAAATCAAAGAAGGGGAGCAGCGCTAAGAGAAGCAATAGGGTATCTACTATGATATATAAATTAATAGAGGGTGATGCATAATAGCTAGTGAGTTCGTGGGGCATATTTATCAAGCTCCGAATGGAGCTTGATGCCCCGTGTTTCTGGCGAGCCTGCAGGCTCACCAGAAACAGCAGTTATGAAGCAGCGGTCACAAAGACCACTGCTCCATAACCTGTCCGCCTGCTCTGAGCAGGCGGACAGACATAGCCGGAAATCAACCCGATCGAGTACGATCGGGTTGATTGACACCCCCCTGCTGGCGGCCGATTGGCCGCGAGTCTGCAGGGGGCGGCGTTGCAACAGCAGCTCTTGTGAGCTGCTGGTGCAATGCTGAATAAGGAGAGCATATTGCTTGCCGTATTCAGCGAGATCTGACAGACCTTGATAAATAGAGGCCCAAATGTGGGTATTTGTTATATCAAATAGTGATCTAAAATTAAACAATTATAATATACAAAGAAATATAAATGATATATAAAACAATTAAGTAGGGGTAAGAGAATGAGTTTTCTTAACAATACTATATCACAATAAAATATTACAATACAAAAATTATATGGATCCGGATCCTCTACACATAAAAAATGACACTATTGCAATAGTCTGTGATGGACCAAGTGGTATAAAATATATAAGATATCTAAAAAATATATATACGATATCTAAAACATATTTATATATATATTTATATATATATATATATATATATATATATATACAATATATATATACATATATATTTATATATATATATATAAACAATGGGGAGATAAAATGTATGCCAGCAAAATAGGAAAAAAAAGTGTCTAAGTGCTATTTGTCCATTTTAGTTTCCAGAAAATATAAGGTACAGGGTCATTGATAAAAATAAATTGATTTTCCAATGTTTAAAGGGACACTGTACCCAAATTTTTTCTTTTCTGATTCAGATAGAGCATGCAATTTTAAGCAACTTTCTAATGTACTCCTATTATCAAATTTTCTTCATTCTCTTGGTATGTTTATTTGAAAAGCAAGAATTTAAGTTTAGATGCCGGCCCATTTTTGGTGAACAACCTGGGTTGTCCTTGCTGATTGGACAGCACCAATAAACAAATGCTGTCCATGGTTCTGAACCACAAATTTGCTGGCTCCTTAGCTTAGATGCCTTCTTTTTCAAATAAAGATATCAAGAGAACGAAGAAAAATTGATAACAGAAGTAAATTAGAAAGTTGCTTAAAATTGCATGCTCTATCCGAATCATGAAAGAAAAAAATTTGGGTTCAGTATCCCTTTAACCAATAAAGTATTACCAATATTTTATTTTGATACAGCATTGTTAAGAATAAACTCATTCTCTTACCCATACTTAATTGTTTTATATATAATTTATATTTATTTGAATACTATAATTGTTTAATTTTAGATCACTATTTGATATAACAAATACCCGCATTTGAACTCACTAGCTATTAGGTATCACACTCTATTAATTTATATATCATAGTAGATACCCTATTGCTTCTCTTAGCGGTGCTCCCCTTCTTTGCTATATGTTACTCCATTAACCCTTAGGGAGATAAGGGTTTTTTTTGGGGAGTCCTAGCAATATTAGGGATATAGGGGCATATTTATCAAGCTCCGCTGCTCCATAACCTGTCCGCCTGCTCTGAGGTGGCGGCTAGACATCGCCAGAAATCAACCGGATCGAATACGATCAGGTTGATTGACACCCCCTGCTAGAAGCCGATTGGCCACGAATCTGCAGGGGGCGGCATTGCACCAGCAGTTCACCAGAACTGCTGGTGCAATGATAATTGCCGAGAGTGTATGCAGTTGGCATTTATCGATGTGCAGCGTTAGCGTGTGTGCAGTCAGTGTGTGCAGTCAGTGCCAGTGTGTAACCGCTCAGCTCTCGTCTCGGCTCTGAGTTAATTTAGATCTAGTAATGACTAACATATTCCTTCCAGCAGGCTCTTGGCTCTTGCTTAAGAAGACAGCAGACAGGTACTTAGCGTTAGCATGCAGTGCCAGTGTGTCACCCCGCTCTGATCCATTTCCTTCCAGCAGGCTCTTGGCTCTTGCTTAAGAAGACAACAGAGTGCAGCCAGGTACTTAGCATTAGCATGCAGTGCCAGTGTGTCACCCCGCTCTGATCCTCAACCGCTCTTTCTTGCTTCCAGCTAAAATGAGTGTCACAAGTTATCTATTTGAAATTCCATATATGTACAGTTAATGGAATAATGGGTATTTTTTGTTTTAAAAATATTGAGAAGCTTTTTAAATATAATAATATATTTTTTCTCTCCCCCTTCACTCGCTCACCTATCTGTCTCTGCCCAAATACAAATGTGTTTCTCAGTCCATTTAATAACATTTTTTCTAAGTAAAACTCCTAATTGTAATTATTGATGCAAACACAGGTATTCATACACAGGCTGATCTAAGCCTCCCTTCATTGTATTTAATACAGGGGTCTGTATCCCATTATAAAATATAACAGGTGGTGTTGTCACTGCTTCTACATTATAAACATTTAATGATGATATGACTGTGACTGTATATACTATATATATATATATATATATATATAGTGTATGTATATATATATATATATATATATATATATATATATATATATATATATATATATATATATATATATATATATATATATATATATATATATATATATATATATATATATATACAGGGAGTGCAGAATTATTAGGCAAGTTGTATTTTTGAGGTTTAATTTTATTATTGAACAACAACCATGTTCTCAATGAACCCAAAAAACTCATTAATATCAAAGCTGAATATTTTTGGAAGTAGTTTTTAGTTTTAGCTATTTTAGGGG